>NC_083224.1:197541607-197635829 GCF_032191835.1 Heteronotia binoei | reverse complement strand
AAAGAATTGAAGAGGGGAGATGTGTCTAGAAGGGAGTTGTGGGACTACGTTTGAGTGGCTGGGCATGACCTAGGACTTGCTTGTCCTCCATGCACAGAAATATGAACTGATACCATACATTTTTTAGAAATGATTTGGAAAATATTTGAACACGTTGTCTTAAAATATTTTATTCATTCCATTAAAATAAAAGATTCCGTAATCGATTCCTTTTCTTTTTGTAATATTTCCGATTTTTCGGAAAAAAAAAACAAAAAGGCTTCGGGAAAAAAACCCAGGTTTTTTTCCGGGCCTTCACATCTCTAGTCAGAGCTTTTAATGCTAAAACATTCTCCCAGGTTTTGTATGGTATTCCTCTGCGGATTTAATGCTCCAAACCAGAAAATAGAAGATATCCAGGCTGCATTTCTGCGGCAACTATTCAGAATCCCCAGTGGTGTTTCTTATTTTGTAATCTGTTCAGAAACGGGCCAACCTCTGATTGAAACAAAAGCTTTTTAATATTGGTTACAAATATGTTATAGGGCTGAACAAGCTAGCCTGCTCAGCTACTTAAAAAGAAGAATAATTGCAGATTTATACCTCGCTGTTCTCTCTGAATCAGAGACTCAGAGTGGCTTACAATCTCATATATCTCCTCCCTTCACCCTGTGAGGGGAGTGGGGCTGAGTGAGCTCTCCCAGAGCTGCCCTTTCAAGGACAGAGGCTCAGAGTGGCTTATAATCTCCTTTTCCTTCCTCCCCCACAACAGACACCCTCTAAGGTGAGTGGGGCTGAGAGAGCTCTCCCAGAAGCTGCCCTTTCAAGGGCAGAGAGCGGCCTACAATCTCCTTTCCCTTCCTCCGTCACAACAGACACCCTGTGAGGTGGGTGGGGCTGAGAAGGCTCTCCCAGAAGCTGCCCTTTCAAGGACAGAGTCTCAGAGCGGCCTACAATCTCCTTTCCCTTCCTCCCCCACAGCGGACACCCCCCCCCCCCCCCGTGAGGCGGGTGGGTCTAAGAGTTCTCCCAAAAGTTGCCCTTTTCAAGGACAAAGTCTCAGAGCGGCCTACAATCTCCTTTATCTTCATCTCGTACAACAGACACCCTGTGAAATGGGTGGGGCTAAAAGAGCTCTCCCAGAAGCTGCCTTTTCAAGGACAGAGTCTCAGAGCGGCCTACAATCTCCTTTATCTTCATCTCCTACAACAGACACCCTGTGAGATGGGTGGAAGTGAGAGAGCTCTCTCAGAAGCTGCCCTTTCAAGGACAGAGAGCGGCCTACAATCTCCTTTCCCTTCCTCCCCCACAACAGACACCCTGTGAGGCGTGTAGGACTGAGAGGGCTCTCCCAGCAGCTGCCCTTTCAAGGACAACCTCTGCCAGAGCTGCAGCTGACCCAAGGCCATTCCAGCAGGTGCAAGTGGATGAGTGGGGAATCAAAACGCGGTTCTCCCGGATAAGAGTCTGTGCACTTCACCACTACTCCAAACTGGCTCTTATAATGCTGCTTGGCTAGATGGAATCATGTCGAAGGAAGCAGTCTCAGGTTTGGTGCTTTTTGTCCCCGGTTTGGTTTGACCCCCTGCCTCTCCCTTGCCTTGCAGTCCACGAGCCAGTCCGGATTGCCTATGACCGACCCCGTGGCTACGCGTCTTACAAGAGAAAAAAGGTGAGGGCGGAAAGCGGCTGTTGTTTGCATCCCGTTTGTTCACATACGTGGGGTTCCCTTGAGCATCACAGCAATGCTCTGCCTACATAAGGGACTGCTTTAGGCGTGGGAGGGAAGTAGCAAACTTTCCTGCAAAATATTCCTTGCGTGTATAATCTCTTCTCGCTGGCCTGCTACTTTTCTGCAGGAAGAGACCATTTCCTATCTGGAGCATCGGAGCAGGTGAGTTTCGGAGAGATGCTCCCCAGGAGCAGCCTGGAATCTTCATTTTGATTCTCCCCTCTCCGGCCCCCAAAAAACTACAAAGAAATGTGGGTTAATTCAGAAGTTCAAAAGTTCAGAACAGTAGACCCCACCATACATGGGCTGAATAGGGACATAGGATTCTTATCTCACTACAGACGCTTATTTTCTGCACACACACCCCCCCACAAGCATTTCCCTACTTCATAAGAGCATACGAAGAGCCCTGCTGGATTAGACCAGTGAGGGTCCATCTAATCCAGCCTCCTGTCTCACACAGTGGCCAACTAATTCCTCTGGAGGGCCAGCAACAGGGCAGAGAGGCCGAGGCCTTCAGAAGAGTCCTGCTGGATCAGACTAGTGGTCCATCTAGTCCAGCCTCCTGCCTCTCACAGTGGCCAACTAGTTCCTCTGGAGGGCCAACAGCAGGGCATAGAGGCTGAGGCCTTCATAAGAACATCAAAAGAGCCCTGCTGGATCAGACCAGTGAGGGTCCATCTAGTCCAGCATCCTGTCTCACACAGTGGCCAACCAGTTCCTCTGGAGGGCCAAGAACAGGGCAGAGAGGCTGAGGCCTTCATAAGAGCAAAGAAGAGCCCTGCTGGATCACACCAGTGAGGGTTCATCTAGTCCAGCATCCTGTCTCTCACAGTGGCCAACCAGTTCCTCTGGAGGGCAACAACAGGGCACAGAGGCCGAGGCCTTCTCCTGACGTTGCCTCCTGGCTCTGGGCTTGAACGGCTTGGTGCCCCTGAATGTGGAGGTTCCCCTCAGTTGTCATGGCTAATAGCCACCGATCAACTCATCCACAAATCTTTCAAATCTCCTTTTAGATTATTTCTGTGGCCATCGCAGTGTCCTCTGGGAGCAAATTCCCCATTTTATTCGCTCCCTGTCTGAAGTAGCCTTCCCTTTTGTCCGCCTCGAGCCTGTTCTTCCGCTTCATCGGATCCCCTCCTGCTCGCTGCTCAGATCTGCTGCCTGAGTTCTTTGCAGTTTGCTGTCTCAGCGAAGAACGTAGTTCCGTGGGAAGGACGTGATCCCGAGCAGGCCTGTAACCGCGGGGGGGGGGACCTGTGGGGGGGCACTGCCTCTAACTTCCAGGCAGGGCCCCTCAACTTTCAGGGGGTATCTGGGGCACAGCCTGCTTTTTTGGAATCATTTCCTTTTTGCCACGGCTGAGCCGGCAAAGTGTCATCAGGGGCAGCCCTTGCCACGAGAGCTGAGCGGGCTCAAGGCATTGCAGCAGGTGGGAAGGAGGGAGGGAGAGGAAGCCATGTGGAATGGACTGGTGGGGGGGGACGGAGGGAGCTCCTGACTGCAAAGTCATTCATTCGTTCATTCACATTTTATTTATATCCCGCCCTCCCCGCCGGAGCAAAGTGCCAGGGTGGGAGGGAGGGAGATGGAAGGAACTACTAGCATGCACGTCCCACCCCCTGCCGCTGGCCCTTCTTCACTCCTAAGCTTTAGGGTTGACTGCCTCAATTTGGCCACATTCAGAGCCTCCAGCTTTCGCCCCCCGCCCCAGAAAGCTTCGGAGAAGCGGCGAGCCCTGCAGTGGGTGGGAAAGGGTGCCCCCTGACTTTTTAAAAAGCCCC
This sequence comes from Heteronotia binoei, assembly GCF_032191835.1. Taxonomy (NCBI): domain Eukaryota; kingdom Metazoa; phylum Chordata; class Lepidosauria; order Squamata; family Gekkonidae; genus Heteronotia; species Heteronotia binoei. Next base: position 197,632,334 of record NC_083224.1, on the reverse strand, counting down.
CCCGACTTGTAAAATCCTGGCTACGGCCCTGATCATAGAATCGTAGAGTTGGAAGGGACCTCTAGGGTCATCTAGTCCAACCCCCTGCACAATGCAGGAAACTCACAAACGCCTACCCCTAAATTCAAGTCGCAGTTGGACAGGAGGGGAAGGGGCACAGCGGAGAATGTATTTATTGCTCTAATGTCGGTGGAAGAGACTTTCTGGCCCTGGGGGCCCACATCCTAGGACTGAAGAATTCTTCCTGGCTGTTATTTACCTGGCCTATTGGCCTTTCGTAGGGCCGGAAAAACGGAGCTGTTCCACCAGGGCTTTGGATGAGGCAAGTGGGGCATCTATTTATCAATCGGTCGGCTTCCCCCCTATTGCTCTAAAGCCAGTTTGGTGTAGTGGTTAAGTGTGCGGACTCTTATCTGGGAGAACTGGGTTTGATTCCCCACTCCTTCACTTGCACCTGGTTGGAATGGCCTTGAGTCAGCCATAGCTCTTGCAGGAGTTGTCCTTGAAAGGGCAGCTGCTGTGAGAGCCCTCTCCGCTCCACCCACCTCACAGGGTGTCTTTCTGTTGTGGGGGAGGAAGGGAAAGGAGATTGTAGGCCGCTCTGAGTCTCTGATTCAGAGAGAAGGGTGGGGTATAAATCTGCAATTCTTCTCTGCTGCTCGACTGCACTACTGCACAGGCCAATGGCCCATCCAGCCCAACACTCTGTCACACAGTGGCCAAAAAAAGGCGCCATCAGTAAGTCCATCAGTGGGGCCAGGACACTAGAAGCCCTCCCACTGTGTCCTCCCCAAGCACCAAGAATAGAGAGCATCACTTGCCCCAGACACAAAAACATAAGAGAAGCCATGTTGGATCAGGCCAATGGCCCATCCAGCCCAACACTCTGTGACACCCAGTGGCCAAAAAAAGCAGGCACCCTTCCAAATGCAGAGTGTGACGAAAGGGGTTGGGGCTTCTCAGTAGTCTTGGGGGGGTGGGGAAGGAAAGTAGCTGCCAAAGCCAGATGCCTGGTGTGTTGGAGGCGGGGGCAGGTGCTGAGGAAACGGCCAGTGTTTGCCCCAGACAGCAGAAGTTCTGCATCCAGTTCTCTGCCAAATGGACCCCGAGTGAGACAGCTTCATTGACAGCTGCTATCAGCACTCGAGCACTGGAGGTTAGCAAAGGCACCCAGGAGGGCTTTCCCATGGGGGTCGTGGGCCCTGGAATCTCAAAAGATGTCCTGTTCCAACTGTAAATCCCATAATTGGCTTTTTTTGTAGGAGGAGCTCCTTTGCATATTAGGCCACCCCCCCCCCCAATGTAGCCAGTCCTCCTTGAGCTTACAGTAGGCTCCGTACAAAGAGCCCTGCAGGCTCTTGGAGGATTGGCTACATCGGGGAGGTGTGGCCTAATATGCAAAGGAGAGCCAGTTTGGTGTAGTGGACTCTTACCTGGGAGAACCGGGTTTGATTCCCCGCTCTTCCACTTACAGCTGCTGGAATGGCCTTGGGTTAACCATAGCTCTCGCAGGAGTTGTCTTTGAAAGGGCAGCTCCTGGGAGAGCTCTCAGCCCCACCCACCTCACAGGGGTCTGTTGTGGGGGAGGAATGGAAAGGAGATTGTAGGCCGCTCTGAGGCTCTGTCCTTGAAAGGGCAGCTCCTGGGAGAGCTCTCTCAGCCCCACCTGCCTCGCAGGGTGTCTGTTGTGGGGGGAGAAGATACAGGAGATTGTGAGCCACTCTGAGTCTCTGTTTCAGAGAGAAGGGCGGGATATAAATCTGCAGTCATCGTCTTCTTGCTACAAAAAAAGCTTGCCCATAATGACGTCTTATGCTCAGGGAGTGCCCCTTGGACATTGCGACATCCGGCCCTGCTCCGGGTTTTCCCCACGGTGTCAATTTTGGGCACAGGCTCAAGGGATTCTGCCGCAAAAACGAAATGATCTCTCTGTCTCTCCTTCCCTCTCCTCTCTCTGGGCAGTTTCAGCAGCAGAAGACCAAGGACATGGAGTTCATGCAGAAGAGACTGACGCAGAAGAACATTGGGTTCCAGATGCTCAAGAAGATGGGCTGGCAGGAGGGACATGGCCTTGGGTCGCAGGGCGATGGCATCCGGGAGCCGATCAAAGTGTACGTAGGAAGACTGAAGGGTGTCTGAGTGTGAGAGAGGGCGTGAGAGGACGCTCAGATACTTGACTCCCAGGGGCGATTCATACTTGTGACTCGCCACAAGCTTTCAAACAAGGTTTAAACACATTCCACAGAGGATAGATCTGAACATAAGAACCTAAGAGAAGCCATGTTGGATCAGGCCAATGCCCCCTCCAGTCCAACACTCTGTCACATAAGAACATAAGTGAAGCCATGTTGGATCAGGCCAATGGCCCCTCCAGTCCAACACTCTGTGTCACATAAGAACATAAGTGAAGCCATGTTGGATCAGGCCAATGGCCCATCCAGTCCAACACTCTGTGTCTTTAAGAACATAAGAGAAGCCATGTTGGATCAGGCCAGTGGCCCATCCAGTCCAACACTCTGTGTCCATAAGAACATAAGTGAAGCCCTGTTGGATCAGGCCAATGGCCCATCCAGTCCAACACTCTGTGTCACACAGGGGCCGAAATTAAAAAAAAAAACCAAGTGCCATCAGGAGGTTCACAAGTGGGGCTAGAAGCCCTTTCACTTTGTCCCCCCCCTCCCCCCGCAATTAACAAGAATACGGAGCATCACTGCCCCAGACCAAGAGTTCCAACAATACACTGTGGCCAATAGCCACTGATGGACCTCTGCTCCAGATGTTTATCCAATCCCCTCTTGAAGCCATCTATACTTGCCGTCGCCACCCCCCTCCTGTGGCAGTGAATTCCATGTGTTAATCACCCTTTGGGTGACGTAGTACTTCCTGTTAACAGATGTTTGTTTCGAAAGTCGAGCAGAACCTCTGTGTTCAGAGAGAGTCTTGTCTCTGAATAGCAGATGCAACAGCGGACGGCCGTTGCCTTTCCTGTGTCCCACTTCCCCTTTTCCCGACAGCCTCCATTCTCGTGTTTTTTAAAACTTTTGAGAACTAATGAAGCTGCACCGCATGGCCAAAATGTCTTTAACTCGTATGGCTTTCGCCACCCCTCACAGCTCGTTTCCCTTGCATGGATTTTCAGAACGGTGAGTATCTTTTGCTTCCATTGGCTCCTTTGAGCGTTCACACCAGCTTGGCCCCCTCTTTGGGCCCAGCCAAGTGAATTTTGTCTCCGTTCATTGTTGCTTCTCGAATATCCCGATCCCAAGTCTGAAATATCTTTGACTGATGCCTTCCGCCGGCATCCCCCGTGCGCAGTTCTCAAGGAAAAATTGCTCTTTAGAGTTGATCGGGAAAGCCTGTAGCTCCAACCCTGTGTGCTGGAAATGAAAGATTCCCCCCTTCCCATTTTTTCAGTCGTTGTCTCAAAACACTGGAGGAATACAAAGGGAACATAGAGAACATAGGGAAGATAAACAACAGAAATATAAATCTAACGTACTAGAATCCAATTTAGATCATTGGTTGCATATAACAAACAATTTACAAGAATAATGCATAATATGGTAGGTATTAAAAATTAGGAAATAGCCTACAATTCATTCTATTGGGCAAAAGGGAAATATTCCCAAAGAATTCCAAAACCGGGGCCCAAAGCAAATCATCTGTAACCAAATCAGTATCAATTTTTTAAGAAAGGGGTTACCCATCGTCTTACCCATAACATACTGGTCCCATAACTTATCATACCACATTTCAGTCATGAGGATATGGTACTGTTGGTGTTCATCAAAAATAAAAAACTATCTACACACTCAAAACTTACCATTGTCCGAAGATATAAAAACATTTTGCATAAGGTAAAGGTAGTCCCCCTGCGCGAGCACCAGTCGTTTCTGACTCTGGGGTGACGTCGCATCACGACGTTTTCACGGCAGACTTTTTACGGGGTGGTAGAAACAATTTTTATTAGTAACATGTGGTAGCAAAACTATATCTACAACTTATAAAAACTTAAAGAAAAAGAAAAAAAAATTCTTCCCCATATCTTACTTTTCCCCCACCCCTCCCCCTGTTATGTGACTCCCGCCGGTGTTATTTAAAGGAAACAAATATTAAAGGTACCCTTAACTGTTAAAAAACCCCAAAAGTTCTATTCTTATTTTAAAAAACTTAATCATTATCAAAGATTGTCCAATGTCCTTTTATTTTCCACTCTTTTTCTACGTATCTTCTGAACTTCTTCCACTCCAACTTAAAAAGTTCCAAATCATAGCCTCTTAATTTTCTTGTTAATTTGTCCATTTCACTCCATGGCATAACTTTTGTAAGCCAATCCCATTTCTCTGGTATTTTTTCTTGCTTCCACAGCTGCGCATACAATGTCCTAGCAGCTGAGAGCAAGTACCATATTAAAGTTCTGTCTTCTTTTGGAAATTTTTCCATTTGTAATCCCAGCAGAAAAGTCTCTGCCACTTTATTGAATTCATATCCCAAAATCTTAGAAATCTCTTGCTGAATCATTTGCCAAAACATTTTAGCCCTTTTACAAGTCCACCACATATGGTAGAAGGAACCGTTGTGCTTTTTACATTTCCGTGGCAGACTTTTTACGGGGTGATTAGCCATTGCCTTCCCCAGTCCTCTACCCTTTCCCCCCCCGGCAAGCTGGGGACTCATTTGACCGACCTCAGAAGGACAGAAGGCCGAATCAACCTTGAGCCAGCTACCTGAACCCAGCTTCCGCTGGGATCGAAGTCAGGTCATGAGTAGAGCTTGGACTGCAGAACTGCAGCTTACTATCACAGATAACACGTTTTATGAAAATAAGGATTAGAGGAGGGAAATATTTGCAGCAGACAAATATTCAACAATAGGAGACCACAATGCAATCAATTTCTGTTGTCTCCCAAACTCAGTCAGAGTTGACGTGTTAGCAATTTTTCCCATTATAAAAAGGTCCCATGATTTAATGGCCTGTCGTTCAGTCGTTGGGTACGGAAGAGTTCCGCCACTTTGCTGCAAGTAAAAGTTTCAAATACAACAAACCCAAACAACTGTGTTCAATGACGCTTCAAAAATGTAACGTACACAAATTATATGCAACAAATACTGGCACAGTCCTTATTATACAAATTCAATATGTGATAAAGTTCTCCCAACCAAGCAGTCTTTTCACTCAAGCAGTCTTTTAATACTGTTCACTTTTGTCTTTGGATGAATATAGTCTTGAAAAGTAGCCTCAAAAAAAGTAATAAATCCCCACTACGCGATCTCCAGATTTTAAAGCGCGTTTCAGACTGTGGTCCTTCCGCAGGTAAGGTAAGAACATAAGAGAAGCCATGTTGGATCAGGCCAATGGCCCATCCAGTCCAACGCTCTATGTCACACAGTGGCCAAAAGAACCCAGGTGCCATCAGGAGGTCTGTCAGTGGGGCCAGGACACTAGAAGCACTCCCACTGTGCCCCCCCAAGCACCAAGAATACAGAGCATCACTACCCCAGAAATAAGAACATAAGAGAAGCCATGTTGGATCAGGCCAATGGCCCATCCAGTCCAACACTCTGTGTCACACAGTGGCCAAAGATATATATACACACACACACACTGTGGCTAATAGCCACTGATGGACCTCTGCTCCATATTTTTATCTAACCCCCTCTTGAAGCTGGCTATGCTTGTAGCCGCCGCCACCTCCTGTGGCAGTGAATTCCACATGTTAATTACCCTTTGGGTGAAAGACTTCCTTTTATCCGTTTTAACCCGACTGCTCAGCAATTTCATCGAATGCCCACGAGTTCTCGTATTCTGAGAAAGGGAGAAAAGGACTTCTTTCTCTACCTTCTCCATCCCATGCACAATCGTGTAACCTCTCTCATGTCACCCCGCAGTCGACGTTTCTCCAAGCTAAAGAGCCCCAAGCGCTTTAACCTTCCAGCAAAATTCTACTTCGTATATTCATTCCAAACACAAGTTTGTGTATAACTGGTCCCGATTAACAATGTTACACAGCTTAACAGCTTCACATGATTCAGTATTCGGGTCTTATCCCTTGGAAGCTGCTAGCAGCATCGCCAGCCTTTCACAGTCCGTTTTATCAAGGTGTAGGGCAGGGCAGTACTCTAAAACAGTGGTCCCCAACCTTTTTTGGCACCAGGGACTGGGTTTGTGGAAGACAGTTTTTCCACGGACCAGGGTGGAGTGTGGGGTTGATGGTTTCGGGATGATACAGTTGTGCACTTTATTTCTATTAGTTTGGTACGGTAGTTAAGTGTGTGGACTCTTATCTAGGAGAACCAGGTTTGATTTCCCACGCCTCCACTTGCAGCTGCTGGAATGGCCTTAAGTCAGCCATAGCTCTGGCAGGAGTTGTCCTTGAAAGGGCGGCTTCTGGGAGAGCTCTCAACCCCACTTACCCCACAAGGGTGTCTGTTGCGGGGAGAGGAAGGGAAAAGAGATAGTGAGCCGCTCTGAGACTCTGAAATTTGGAGTCGAGGGCAGGATATAAATCCAATGTCTTATTATTACTACATTGTAACATATAAAGAAATTATATATAATGATATAATGAGCCTGTTTTGGCGGGGAGGGCGGGATACAAATCAAATAAATAAATAAAAATAATTATACAACTCATGGACCGGTTGCTAACAGGCCACAGACCCGGCCCGGTCCATGGCCTCGGGGGTTGGGGACCCCTGCTCTAAAAGAACCATTTCAGGTATAATATCTACACACACCCCGTAATCTGTTCTATTTCGGAAAGGATTAGGTCCCCAAAAGCATAATTTTTACAGCACACCCACCAGTTATGCAGAAAGTCAGAAGAACACCCACATAATTTCCAACATTTATCAAAACCAGTTGTATTAAGTTTTCTGAAGACAGCACAGTGATAAATACCATGTATGGGCCAATTTAAAATAGATAACGAATAGAGAAAGCAGGAGATAAATTACTAGGAGCCCACCAAACACTAGGCCAATCATCTGGATTCAGTCTAGATTGACAATCTCAAATCCATTTATTTTGCATACGGGAAGAAGCGGGAGAAATTGTTGGAATTGAGCAATCATAGAGTTGGAAGGGACTTCCATGGTCATCTAGTCCAACCCCCTGCACAGTGCAGGAAACTCACAAATACCTCCCCCTAAATTCACAGGATCCACATGGCTGTCAGTTGGCCATGTAGCCTCTGTTTAAAAACCTCCAAGGAAGGAGAGCCCACCACATCCCGAGGAAGCCTGTTCCACTGAGGAACCACTCTAACAGTCAGGACGTTTTTCCTAATGTTGAGCCGGAAACTCTTTTGATTTAATTTCCACCCGTTGGTTCTGGTCCTACCTTCTGGGGCCACAGAAAACAATTCCACCCCATCCTCTAGATCAGGGGGGGCCAATGGTAGCTCTCCAGGTGTTTTTTTGCCTACAACTCCCATCAGCCCCAGGCAGCATGGCCAATGACTGGGGCTGATGGGAGTTATAGGCAAAAAAAACATCTGGAGAGTTACTGTTAGCCACTCCTGCTCTAGGTGAAAGCCCTTCAAGGGCTTGAAGATGGTGATCCTATCACCTCTCAGTCGCCTCCTCATTAGGCTAAACATGCCCAGCTCCTTCAACTTGGTCTCCAGACCCCTCACCATCTTCATCACCCTCCTCTGGACCTGTTCCATCTTGTCTAGATCCTTCTTAAAATGTGGTGCCCAAAACTGAACACAATACTCCAGATGAGGTCTCTTCAGAGCAGAGCGATACCATCCCTTCACGTGATCTGGACACTAGACTTCCGTTGATACAGCTCAAAATTGCGTTTGCCTTTGGCCTTTTCTTTTAAAACCTCACTGCATGTCTGTTGTGGGGGAAGAAGATAAAGCGGATTGTGAAGTGCTCTGAGATTCAGAGTGGAGGGCAGGATATCATAGAATCAGAGTTCGACCTCTAGGGTCATCTAGTCCAACCCCCTGCACAATGCAGGAAACTCACAAACACTTCCCCCTAAACTCATAGGATCTTCATTGCTGTCAGATGGCCCTCTAGCCTCTGTTGAAAAACCTCCAAGGAAGGAGAGCCCACCGCCTCCTGAGGAGGAAGCCTGTTCCACTGAGGAACCGCTCTGACGGTCAGGAAGTTCTTCCTAATGTTGAGCCGGAAACTCGTCTGATTTAATTTCAACCCATTGGTTCTGGTCCGACCTTCCGGGGCCACAGAAAACAATTCCACCCCATCCTCTATAGGACAGCCCTTCAAGGACTTGAAGATGGTGATCATAAATCCAATGTCTTTTTCTTCTTATTATTACTGCATTGTAAGATATAATGAAATAATTATACAACTCACGGCCCAGTTGCTAACAGGCCACGGACCGGTCCTGGTCCACAGACCAAGGGGTTGGGGACCCCTGCGCTAAGGCATTGTACTCACTCTCCATTTTGCTTCCGTAGGGGCTCTACCTCAGCAGGGGAGGGCTTGGGTGTCGCTGGGGAGAAGAAGGAAGACACGTTTGACACCTTCCGCCAGAGAATGATAAATATGTACAATCTGAAGAGAGGCTGTAAGTAGGTAGGTGTACGGAGAAGCTCTTTCCCTGACTTTGAATTCTGGCAAGCCTTAAAAAAAAATAAAGGACTGGTCTTCTGTTTCCCTCCACCCCGCCCCACCCCCCCTTTTACCTTTTGCCCAGGTAGACGTTGCTGAGCCCCCTGCACAGGTGTGCCACCTGTGACTTTTAACGCTGGGAGGGGCAGTGTGATATTTTAAAAAATGAAATCTGAGATGATCTTTGAGCCGAAGGATAAGATCGTTGGGTTGCCTTGTTGCTGTTTCCCACCCCACCCCCTTCCCCCCACCCCATACGCTCGTTCCTCGAGAAACCTTGCCAGGTTGTTTTGCTTTAAAAAAAAAAATAGTATCGTCTCATTTGGACGAGCAAGACCATCTGCAGAGTTCAGTCCTGGGCTCCTTTGAGTAAAGAAAGAGCTTGGCCTGTTTTTCTCTCTTGTCAAGAATGTCCTGTGTCTATTCTGGACAGGATGAAAAAAAAAATGACCGTCCGTGGTGAAAATTGTGGTTCTCCACCCTTCAAGACTCAGAAGCTCAACCTTTTCCATCCCTTTTAAAACTTTCTTTTGAATCCCTTCGCCTCTGCGACGCCCGCTTCTCTACGATTGGAAGTAGCAAACTGTTACCTTTTAATCCATCCGTTGACCGTATTTGTGTTCCCCATTTCCCCCTCCTTAAAAAAAAAAATGGTGTATTAGAATTTTGATTTTTAACAAGTAGGCTTCTAGGAAATTTCACCTTTATTCCGGCATCTTCTTTAAGTCTGCAGCCTGGAATCATTTGGGTTTGATACAGAGTTCTGCCGTTTGGTTTGATACGGATTTTCTGCCGTTTGGTTTGATACGGATTTCTGCCGTTTGGCCTCACCTCACCAAGAGTGTTGGCATACCACACCGAAAGCCCGCTTTGCACTTGAGGGGGTCTGGAATTTGCGCTTCTGTGTTGTGCATCTCAAGAATTCATGGTAAACAGTTGGCTGACGCTCTTCTCCGTTCCTTCCTCCCCCCTTTTGATACTTAGACTGGCCATTGCTTTAGTGCCACTGCAGGGACGAATTTCATTGGAGCAGAGCATCTTGGGAACACTAAGGCACGCAGAGGAGACAACTGTCTTTAGTGTCAGACACTCCGATGGCATAAAAATAATAACGATGGTTTTTAAACCTGCATCCCGACCAAGCGATATTATCCAGACATGCCGAATTTTGCTTTTCGGTAGCTATCTGCAAAAAAAAAAAGATTTTCATCTTTGGTGAATGGACAAGTTAATCTCTTTTCCTGTTAGAATTAATTCCTGCTAGAAAATAGCGAACGTTCTTTTTCCGGTAGCCGCCCACTGTTTTGTGTTGAGTATCGCGCAATGCCTAACTTTTGGTCCGCAATTATTTCGGATGGGACTTGCTGCACGGCTCCAGTTTGGAGCGTTTCTGGCTGTTTGCTCGTAACACCTTGAAGAGGAAAGCGGCCCATAACAGAGGACGTTAATTTTTTTCCCCCTGTAAATCTGGCGTGATTCTTCACCTGGAATTCTTCAGGAATAGTCACCTGAACTGCTTCATCCTAATTTGAATTAATGTTACTGACGCTACAGACGTGCTGCACCAGCCGGTTAACGCTAACTGCCCATCAGAGGCTCCCTTGAAGTCTTTTTTCCAATCTGGCTCCTTTGTTTTTCTAGAGTGTTTGGTTCCTTCTCTCTTGTCTCTGCATAATTCTCCCTTTGCATTTGAAAACAAAACAAAACAGGGTTTTATCCACCCTGCCCTTGTTGCCATATAACGATTTGTTTTGACCTTCCGTAAGTCCGAGCGGCTTTTCTAGCCTGGTTTTGAAATGTCTGGAGAACTTCATAAGCATCTATTTGAATTCGCAGGGGGCGTTGGTGGGGTTTTACTTCGCCAACGGAGTCCCCCTCTTCGTTCACGTTGCTAGAAGTTTCTTCTTGAATTGAGAACTTGCAAAAAATATATATATATTTTTAAATCCCATGTCCAAGTATGTTTTCTGGTGGCTGGGACCCCTTTATCCAACCAGTTTTGGTCAGCGTTCCCCCCGTTTTGTGGGGCGAGAACCAAATGCCCATCTGGTGGGGTGCGTCGGCCTAAAACCTGACCTATCCAACCTGGGGAAGTGGCCTTTTTTTACCCCCGTTTTTGGTGAGGTAGAATGGCGACTGTCCCGTCCTGGCCTGAACTTGCGCCAGAGCTGCTTTGAGCAGATAACGCACTTTGGCAGTGTGGAAAGCAAACGTGGGGAGGGGGTTGATACGGAGAACTTTCTCCATCTCCAGTCCCTCCCAGACGATGGTGGTTCTGGGGGGCAGCCTTTCTCGTTCAACAATTTGGCGTAGGACAAAAAGGATCAGAGCAACACTGGTATTTTAAGATTCTAGCGTTGGCTCTCCAGTCTGACCCACTTTTTGATCATCTATTATTTGAGATCCTTTTGGGGGGTTTTTTGGGCATCCTGCTTTTTAGCAGGTGGCTTTACGTAGGGACATCTGAATGCATTTGGAAGTATTAAAACCTGCTGCCCTTGTCAGTTCACTTGCTTTTGTCTTATTTTAGCTTCCCAGGCACTGTCACAGAGACCTCGAGCTTCCGAGAACGTGGTTTAACTTCTTTCTCCCTGCTTCAAATCCCCTTTTTTGGTTTGGAAACGTTGCCTTGCCCGTGCTCCTTTGATAAGAATTTCCCTCCCTCCCTGTGGCATTGAAAAGTATTGACGCGTAATAAATAAGGAGGCCTGTTGAGTTGACGGCTGACGTTTTTCTCGCTTTAAAATGTTGAAACTGCATGTGATTCTTTTCAAAAAAGCTTACAATAAACGTGGATAAAAATGGAACCATTTTCCCGGCCTGTTTTCCGTTTCATGTCTGCAGCTGTTGGGTTCTTTGTCCGTTTCGTAGGAAGACTTAACCACGAATGATTCAGCTGAACCTGGGGGTCTCCTGTCTTGGTTTCTGTCACACACCAGGAGGACCTTCTGTTGGCTGCCACCACTCTGGTAAGGGTCTACATGGGAGGGCGCAGAGCACCCAACCACCCCCGTCTTCCTTATTAGTAAATCCTCTTAACCGTGACCCAAGGAGACGTGAGGACCCAGGCGCGATACCAACAAAAGGAGTTTATTATTAGTGCTCTGAAACAAAAAGTGGGTGACAAACTTTTCGTGCAGTAGTGAATACGGAAAGAGTAAAGGTGGGCGCAGATAAGCAGAAGCCCTGACTTCATCTAGACATTCCCTGCTCTAATACCAAAACTCACCACCTCCCTCCGGTGGTGGGGGGGGATCTCTTTCCAGCTGCAAGCTCTCCAGTCTAGACTACAGCCTGCCTCCAGCTCAGCCTTCCAGAGAGAGAAGGCCGGCAGCGTCTTCAGGATAGAACACGCCCTGTCTGTGCTTGGCCTCTTTTATGCTTTCCTCCCGGGCCCACTCCCCTCTGGGCCGGTTTTCGCTCCGAGACCTTGCCCCCCCCCCCCCCATCAGGGACAGAAGGGACCCTGGACGATGTAGGCTTTCTGGAGCCACGCCAGGCCCAGGATCGTGACAGTTTCTTTTAGCTTTCGTGGCCTTACCGCACTGGCAGCATCGACATAACTCTGAGGTGGGGCGGCCGCCAGAGCCTGTGGTTTCTGGTGGTGCCCACATGCTGCTCAGAGGCCCGCGCTCACACCGTTCCTCATCTTGCTTGTGAGTGCTTTGTCACCTGGGCTCCCAGCTGCATGTGCTGCTCAGTGCTGCTGGGGTAGGGCATGCGCGAGGTGCAGAGAGCGCTCGTGGCTACGGTAGTGGCAGCACCCCTAGTGGCACCCGGCACCTTAGGGGAAGTGGCAAGCTGGCATTATGGGTAGCTGTGGCTGCCGGTGGTGAAACAGCTTGTGGGTGGCTGGATGAAGGACCACACAGCCAGGCAGGGCCCCCTAAAAGCATGTGATATATATATGTGCTCCCTCTCCCTCTCCCCCCCTTCCCCTCTCTCTCTCCCTCCTCTCTCTCTCCTCCCCCTCCCTCCCTCTCTCCCCCCTCCCTCCCTCTATTCCCCTCTCTCTCTCCCCCTCTCTCTCCTCCCCCTCCCTCTCTCTCTCCTCCCCCTCCCTCCCTCTCTCCCCCCTCCCTCCCTCTCTCCCCCCTCCCTCCCTCTATTCCCCTCTCTCCTCCCCCTCCCTCTCTCTCTCCTCCCCCTCCCTCTCTCTCTCCTCCCCCTTCCTCCCTCTCTCTCTCCTTTTCCTTTATTATAAACTCAGACAGCTTACAGGACAACATAACAGTTCCACAATATGAAGCTAACATAAACGCAACAGTAACATTACACAAATGAAGACAAAGTTAAATAATTAGCAAAATGGATTCTTAAAAAAGGAGACCATTTTTCCTTTGCCGATTTTTGTCAAGGTATGTTAGCACATGACTGCACCTCGTCATTAATCTTATCTAGTGTAAAGTAATCCCAAACTTTGAGATACCAAGCCCATAGACTAGGCCCGGCAGGGGTGGCCGACGGCAGCTCTCCAGATGTTTTTTTCCCTACAATTCCCATCAGCCCCAGCCAGCAAGGCCAATGACTGGGGCTGATGGGAGTTGTAGGCAAAAAAAACATCTGGAGAGCTGCCGCTGGCCACCCCTGGACTAGGGGATTGCTCATCTTTCCAAGAACTGCTTCAGCTGCAGTGAGTCAAGTCATTATAAGCTCTTTATCCTGTTTCAAAGCAAAATCCAGATTCCCAAAGATTTAAAAGGATCAAACGCGGAGAGAGTGGGATCATAACCCCTGTAATTCTGAAAATTTCCTTAACCGCCTGTTTCCAGAAGATGACAATCACCTCTCATAAATATGCCAATACAACTAAAAGCGATGCTTTGGGAGAAAAAGATCTTCAACCAGAAAATAAAGCAAGTTCTGTAGGCAGATGATACATTTACTCATTGCTCAGCCACAAATTGGCCTTAGAAAATGGTTAAATCAATTCAGTCTATAGCAGGGGTGGCCAAACTGCAGCTGGAGAGCCACACGTGGCTCTTTCACACATATTGTGTGACTCGGAGCCCCCATCAGTCTGCCTGCGGGCTTAGAGAAGGCACGCCTCTCTTTAAATTACTCTGCCGAGCCAGCTGGCAGCTTGGAAAATGCACTTAAATATAAAGTTACTTTCTTTCCACCTCTCCCTCATCTATTTGCCTGCCTGCCGGCCTTGCTTCCTTCTGGCTCTCAAACACCTGACGTTTATGTCTTGTGGCTCTTATGATAAGTAAGTTTGAACCCCCCCCCCCCTCGGATCTATATTGTAAGAGGAATTTACTCCGGGTAATCTATACAAAAACAAAAATTTATGGTCTTCAGCAAGCAGATTGAGTGACATACGTGGACATGGAATTTATTAGAACGGGTGACTTCCTTTAAATACCTAGGGATTATTTTTCATCAGTCAAGATCTTGGACAACACACATTGAATTTACTAGACAGAAACTTAATGGAGTGCCATCTGGATTATACAGTATGTCACAGAAGTGAGTACACCCCCTCGCATTTTGTAAATATTTAAGTATATCTTTTCATGCGACAACACTGAGGAAATGACACTTGGCTTCAATGTAAAGTAGTGAGTCTACAGCTTGTATAACAGTGTAAATGTGCTGTCCCCTCAAAACTGCGCAACACACAGCCATTAATGTCTAAACTGCGGGCAACAAAAGTGAGTACACCCCTAAGTGTCAATATTTTGTGTGGCCACCCTTATTATCCAGCACTGCCTTAAACCTCTTGGGCACTGAGTTCACCAGAGCTTCACAGGTTGCCACTGGAGTCCTCTTCCACTCCTCCATGATGACGTCACGTAGCTGGTGGATGTTAGAGACCTTGTGCACCTCCACCTTCCATTTCAGGATGCCCCACAGATGCTCAATAGAGTTTAGGTCTAGAGACACGCTTGGCCAGTCCATCACCTTTACCCTCAGCTTCTTTAGCAAGGCAGTGGTCGTTTTGGAGGTGTGTTTGGGGAATACTGCCCTGCGGCCCTCTCCAAAGGGAGGGGATCGTGCTCTGCTTCAGTATGCCACAGTACATGTTGGCATTCACGGCTGCCTCAATGAACTGTACTTCCCCAGTGCCGGCAGCACTCACGCAGCCCCAGACCATGACATTCCCACCACCGTGCTTGACTGTAGGCAAGACACTTGTCTTTGTACTCCTCACCTGGTTGCCGCCACACACGCCTGACACCATCTGAACCAAATAAGTTTATCTTGGTCTCATCGGACCACAGGACATGGTTCCAGAAATCCATGTCCTTAGTCTGCTTGTCCGCAGCAAACCGTTTGCGGGCTTTCTTGTGCATCATCTTTAGAAGAGGCTTCCCTCTGGGACGACAGCCCTGCAGACCGATTTGATGCCGCGTGCAGCGTATGGTCTGAGCACTGAGAGGCTGACCATCCCACCCCTTCAGCCTCTAGCAATGCTGGCAGCACTCATACGTCGGTTTTCCAAAGCCAACCTCTGGACGTGACGCTGAGCACGGGCATTCAACGTCTTTGGTTGACCATGGCGAGGCCTGTTCTGAGTGGAACCTGTCCTGTTAAACCGCTGCATGGTCTTGGCCACCGTGCTGCAGCTCAGTTTCAGGGTCTTGGCAATCTTATAGCCTAGGCCATCTTTACGTAGAGCAGCAGTTCGTTTTTTCAGATCCTCAGAGTTCATTGCCATGAGGTGCCGTGTGGAACTTCCAGTGACCAGTAGGAGGGAGTGAGAGCGATAACCTGCTCCCCCTTCACACCTGATACCTTGAACCACTGAGTCACATGACACCAGGGAGGGAAAATGGCTACTCGGGCCCCATTTGGACATTATCACTTAGGAGTGTGCTCACTTTTGTTGCCAGCAGGTTAGACATTAATGGCTGTGTGTTGCGTAATTTTGAGGGGACAGCACATTTACACAGTTATACAAGCTGTAGGCTCACTACTTTACATTGTAGCCAAGTGTCATTTCTTCGATGTTGTCACATGAAAAGATATACTTAAAATATTTACAAAATGTGAGGGGGTCTACTCACCTCTGTGGCATACCGTACCTATTTTATAGGACGAGGTGGTCCGTTAGTATCCCTCACTGCAGAAATCTTTAAACCTAAATTACTACCTGAGATGTTGTACGGGGCTTTCGACTGGGGATTTGGAAATTTTATACCCGTTAGACGTTATACAAAATGAATTCACTTCTTAGATTCATCTTTGCATCCGAAGAAGCCATCACTTTTGGCCGAATCAGGTGGCAGGGAGGAACCTAATACACTTTTTTTTAAAAAAAAATGGGGTGGGAGGGTGCACACACACACACACACACTGGCTAATAGCCACTGATGGACCTCAGCTCCATATTTTTATCCAATCCCCTCTTGAAGTTGGCTATGCTTGTAGCTGCCACCACCTCCTGTGGCAGTGAATGACTGAGTTACTGCATAAATTATTGTGCTCTGCGGTCATTCCTACGGAACTAAGAAAAAAAAATGTAAGCTGGAAGCTAAAAATCTGTGAGCTAGCTCACACTAACTCAGCTTAGAGGGAACCCTGGTGGAGAGAGCAATGATGCAAAAAGGCCTAGATAGGTGTGGCCAAACTTGCTTAATGTAATAGAATAAACGGCGTATGTCCAAGAGCCACAAGACCTGAATGTCAGACGTTTGGGAGCCGGAAGGAAGGAAAATAGAGGAGGGAGGGAGAGGTGGAAAGAAAGCAACTTGAAATGCATTCTCCAAGCTGCCATCTGGCTTGGCTTGGGGAAGTGATTTAAAGAGACAAACGCCTTCTCCAAGTCGGCCAATGGGGTGGTGGGGGGGCTCCAAGAGTCACACAATTTGTATGAAAGATCCATGTGTGGCTCCCGAGCCAAAGTTTGGCCACCCCTGGCCTAGAGAATGGTCCAAACGCACATGGAAAGAGTTCTTCTACTGGAGTCAAGTTGGTCTCGTCCAGCAAGCAACATCTATGTCAGCTGCTCCCAGTTCTTCCGAGGAAGAAGAAACTGTAAGTGAAATGACAGGTGAAAATACAGTTAACGGAGTATATATAGGAAGTCAAATGTACACCTCTTGGTTGTGGTAGTATGCGGAGTCTCTCTTTTTAAAAAAGTAAAACAAAGCAGGAGTCAAGTAGCACCTTTAGGACCGACAAACTTGTATTCAGAAGGGTCAGCTTTCGTCTGCATGCCCACTTCTTCAGACGAGGAATGAGGTACGGTGAGCAGAGCTACATAGAGCTGGCGGGGTTTAGAATGCAAAGTGGTACAAAGTGAGAATCCAATAGCAGAATAGTAAAATTAACAAATTCAGAAAACCTTTGATCTGGGTGGCATTTGCGTGAGAAACCAATAAAACAGTAACACGGCAGAATGTGAGAATGTTAATTACTTGATTGCTCATAAGCCTGGGTCAAAATGAGGGCGTTTCTTTCCCAGAAGTTTTTCCTGTCCAACTAATTTACCTTTTAACATGTAACATAAATATATATCATTCTAGTTTGCCATTAGAAAAGATGATAATGCTGATATTGGATTTATATCCCGCCCTCCACTCCAAAGAGTCTCAGAGTGGCTCACAATCTCCTTTCCCTTCCTCCCCTACAACAGACAACCTGTGAGCTGTGTGGGGCTGAGAGAGCTCTCCCAGAAGCTGCCCTTTCAAGGACAGAGTCTCAGAGCGGCCTACAATCTCCTTTCCCTTCCTCCCCCACAACAGACACCCTGTGAGGCAGGTGGGGCTGAGAGGACTCTCCCAGAAGCTGCCCTTTCAAGGACAGAGTCTCAGAGTGGCCTACAATCTCCTTTATCTTCCTCCCCCACAACAGACTCCCTATGAGGTGGGTGGGGCTGAGAGAGTTCCGTCAGGAGCTGCCCTTTCAAGGACAACTCCTACGACAGCTATGGCTGACTCAAGGCCATTCTAGCAGCTGCAAGCAGAGAAGTGGGAATCAAGATTTGGCACACTGAACCACTACACCAAACAGGCTCTCGAGTCCACTAGCATGTCTTAGACGGCAACAAAATTGGGTTTAGCATATGTAAAAAGCTGTATGATCGATACAAGTAGTTGGCCGTGTCGGTCTGAAGCAACAGAACAAAGTTGGGAGTCCAGGGGCACGTTTAAGACCAACAAAGTTTAATTCTGGGTATAAACGTTAATGTGCATGCCCACTTCTTCAGGTATGTTGAAACAAAACTCCTTCAACCTTTAGAGAAAGGGTTGGGGGCCGGGGTCAGATGCCATGAAGGGCTAAATACACTCAAGATGCATAAGTAACTGAGCAATAAAGCAAGGCTATTTTGTAGCAGGAACTCCTTTGCATATTAGGCCACACCCCCTGATGCAGCCAGTCCTCCGAGGCCACAGGGCTCTTAGTACAGGATCCACTGTCAGTTCTCGGAGGATTGGCTACATCAAGGGGGCGTGGCCTAATATGCAAATGAGTTCCTGCTACAAAAAAAAAAAGCCCTGGCAATAAGCATAGCCCCTCTGGGGACAGTAAAATTAACAAATTGAGAAAACCTTTGATCTGGGTGGCATTTACATGAGAAACCAAATAAAACAGTGACATGGCAGAATGTGAGAAGGGCCTAAAATCTCCTTTTCCTTCCTCCCCCACAACAGACAACGTGTGAGGTGGGTGGGGCTGAGAGCTCTCCCAGAAGCTGCCCGTTCAAGGACAGAGTCTCAGAGTGGCCTACAATCTCCTTTCCCTTCCTCCCCCACAACAGACACCCTGGGAGGTGGGTGGGGCTGAGAGAGCTCTCCCAGAAGCTGCCCTTTCAAGGACAGAGTCTCAGAGTGGCCTACAATCTCCTTTCCCTTCCTCCCCCACAACAGACACCCTGGGAGGTGGGTGGGGCTGAGAGAGCTCTCCCAGAAGCTGCCCTTTCAAGGACAGAGTCTCAGAGTGGCCTACAATCTCCTTTCCCTTCCTCCCCCACAACAGACACCCTGGGAGGTGGGTGGGGCTGAGAGAGCTCTCCCAGAAGCTGCCCTTTCAAGGACAGAGTCTCAGAGCGGCCTACAATCTCCTTTCCCTTCCTCCCCCACAACAGACACCCTGGGAGGCGGGTGGGGCTGAGAGAGCTCTCCCAGAAGCTGCCCGTTCAAGGACAGAGTCTCAGAGCGGCCTACAATCTCCTTTTCCTTCCTCCCCCACAACAGACACCCTGGGAGGTGGGTGGGGCTGAGAGAGCTCTCCCAGAAGCTGCCCTTTCAAGGACAGAGTCTCAGAGCGGCCTACAATCTCCTTTCCCTTCCTCCCCCACAACAGACACCCTGGGAGGCGGGTGGGGCTGAGAGAGCTCTCCCAGAAGCTGCCCGTTCAAGGACAGAGTCTCAGAGCGGCCTACAATCTCCTTTTCCTTCCTCCCCCACAACAGACACCCTGGGAGGTGGGTGGGGCTGAGAGAGCTCTCCCAGAAGCTGCCCTTTCAAGGACAGAGTCTCAGAGCGGCCTACAATCTCCTTTCCCTTCCTCCCCCACAACAGACACCCTGGGAGGCGGGTGGGGCTGAGAGAGCTCTCCCAGAAGCTGCCCGTTCAAGGACAGAGTCTCAGAGCGGCCTACAATCTCCTTTTCCTTCCTCCCCCACAACAGACACCCTGGGAGGTGGGTGGGGCTGAGAGAGCTCTCCCAGAAGCTGCCCTTTCAAGGACAGAGTCTCAGAGCGGCCTACAATCTCCTTTCCCTTCCTCCCCCACAACAGACACCCTGGGAGGCGGGTGGGGCTGAGAGAGCTCTCCCAGAAGCTGCCCGTTCAAGGACAGAGTCTCAGAGCGGCCTACAATCTCCTTTTCCTTCCTCCCCCACAACAGACACCCTGGGAGGTGGGTGGGGCTGAGAGAGCTCTCCCAGAAGCTGCCCTTTCAAGGACAGAGTCTCAGAGCGGCCTACAATCTCCTTTCCCTTCCTCCCCCACAACAGACACCCTGGGAGGCGGGTGGGGCTGAGAGAGCTCTCCCAGAAGCTGCCCGTTCAAGGACAGAGTCTCAGAGCGGCCTACAATCTCCTTTTCCTTCCTCCCCCACAACAGACACCCTGGGAGGTGGGTGGGGCTGAGAGAGCTCTCCCAGAAGCTGCCCTTTCAAGGACAGAGTCTCAGAGCGGCCTACAATCTCCTTTCCCTTCCTCCCCCACAACAGACACCCTGGGAGGCGGGTGGGGCTGAGAGAGCTCTCCCAGAAGCTGCCCGTTCAAGGACAGAGTCTCAGAGCGGCCTACAATCTCCTTTTCCTTCCTCCCCCACAACAGACACCCTGGGAGGTGGGTGGGGCTGAGAGAGCTCTCCCAGAAGCTGCCCTTTCAAGGACAGAGTCTCAGAGCGGCCTACAATCTCCTTTCCCTTCCTCCCCCACAACAGACACCCTGGGAGGCGGGTGGGGCTGAGAGAGCTCTCCCAGAAGCTGCCCGTTCAAGGACAGAGTCTCAGAGCGGCCTACAATCTCCTTTTCCTTCCTCCCCCACAACAGACACCCTGGGAGGTGGGTGGGGCTGAGAGAGCTCTCCCAGAAGCTGCCCTTTCAAGGACAGAGTCTCAGAGCGGCCTACAATCTCCTTTCCCTTCCTCCCCCACAACAGACACCCTGGGAGGCGGGTGGGGCTGAGAGAGCTCTCCCAGAAGCTGCCCGTTCAAGGACAGAGTCTCAGAGCGGCCTACAATCTCCTTTTCCTTCCTCCCCCACAACAGACACCCTGGGAGGTGGGTGGGGCTGAGAGAGCTCTCCCAGAAGCTGCCCTTTCAAGGACAGAGTCTCAGAGCGGCCTACAATCTCCTTTCCCTTCCTCCCCCACAACAGACACCCTGGGAGGCGGGTGGGGCTGAGAGAGCTCTCCCAGAAGCTGCCCGTTCAAGGACAGAGTCTCAGAGCGGCCTACAATCTCCTTTTCCTTCCTCCCCCACAACAGACACCCTGGGAGGTGGGTGGGGCTGAGAGAGCTCTCCCAGAAGCTGCCCTTTCAAGGACAGAGTCTCAGAGCGGCCTACAATCTCCTTTCCCTTCCTCCCCCACAACAGACACCCTGGGAGGCGGGTGGGGCTGAGAGAGCTCTCCCAGAAGCTGCCCGTTCAAGGACAGAGTCTCAGAGCGGCCTACAATCTCCTTTTCCTTCCTCCCCCACAACAGACACCCTGGGAGGGAGGTGGGCTGAGATTGGATTAAAGCAGTGGATAAGACTCTTTATCTCTTAATTTGCTGCTATTCATAGGTTTTACCAACCGCTTTGATTCAATCTTAGCTATACTTACCAAAGAGTTACCTATACATCTTGAATTTAATTAGCCTTTTCTGGCAACTAGCTCCTACCCCATCCTCTCATCCTATAGGCAATGGTTGAGGGAGTCTTGTTTCAGTGTAGAAACAATCTGTAGAAGTGTGTGTGCACTCAAAAGCTTTCACCCAGAATCGTAGAATCATAGAGTTAGAAGGGACCTCAAGGGTCAACTAGTCTAACCCCCTGCACAATGCAGGAAACTCACAAACGCCTCCCCCTCAATTCACAGGATCTTCATTGCTGTCAGATGGCCATCTAGCCTCTGTTTAAAAACCTCCAAGGAAAAAGAGCCCATCACCTCCCGAGGAAGCCTGTTCCACTGAGGTCAGGAAGTTCTTCCTTATGTTCAGCCGGAAACTCTTGATTTAATTTCAACCCGTTGGTTCTGGTCCTACCTTCTGGGGCCACAGAAAACAATTCCACCCCATCCTCTATATGACAGCCCTTCAAGTTCTTGAAGATGGTGATCCTATCACCTCTCAGCCGCCTCCTCTCCAGGCTAAACATCCCCAGCTCCTTCAACCTTTCCTCATAGGACTTGGTCTCCAGACCCCTCACCGTCTTCATCACAGAGTTAAATCTCATTGGTCTTAAAGCTGCCACCGGACTCAAACTTTTTAGCTGTCCGTTGGCACGTTAACAAATTGCAGAGGGGTGGCTGTGAGAGACTTGCAGGGTTTGCCATGACATTTTGATGCCTTGCCAGTCCACAAAGACGTTTGTTTCTAGAAGTAGCTCAGCTCCCGGAGAAGCGGTGATGGGGGGAAAGCAGTTGATCGGTAAGCTGTCCGGGAACCAAAACAGCTGCATACGATCCTTCTCTCCCAGAACCAAGCAGCCGAAGTGTGCTGAATGCACCTGTGGACAGAACTGCAGGAAGCAGCCCCTCTGCCCTGTTCGTAATAATGCTGCGTAGATAAGTGGGGCTGTAGCTCAATAGTAGAGCATCTGCCTGGCATGCAGAAGGTCCCAGGTTCAATCCCCGGCATCTCCAGTTAAAAGGAGTAGGCAGGAGGGGATGGGAAAGACCTCAGCCTGGGACCCTGGAGAGCCTTGAAGTGGGGCTGTAGCTCAGTGGTAGAGCATCTGCCTGGCATGCAGAAGGTCCCAGGTTCAATCCCCGGCATCTCCAGTTAAAGGGATCAGGCAGGAGGGGATAGGAAAGACCTCAGCCTGGGACCCTGGAGAGCCATGAAGTGGGGCTGTAGCTCAGTGGTAGAGCATCTGCCTGGCATGCAGAAGGTCCCAGGTTCAATCCCCGGCATCTCCAGTTAAAAGGAGTAGACAGGAGGGGATGGGAAAGATCTCAGCCGGAGACCTTGGAGTACTGCCTGTCTGAGTAGACAATGCTGTCGGATGTAGATTCAGATTTGCACTAGAACATGCACAGAATGCCAGATAGACTTGCACTAATCCCGATCATAGAACATATCTGCACTAACCTGCCTTAACTGCTATATTTGCAGAACCTGCCTTCATATACATGACACAAGCCCATAGTGGTCTTTGAGAACAAAGAAAGAAATCACATTGCATATCACAAAGCCCTTTTCTCTAGAAAGAATATGTTATCGGGGTATGTTCTGAAAACATCTTCTAGGAGAAAGTAAACAGTTCTCCTACCATCGGAAAAGCCTGGCTTGGAGGGCACAACGACCCCACACAGTAGAGCAGGGGTGGCCAACAGTAGCTCTCCAGATGTTTTTTGCCTACAACTCCCATCAGCCCCAGCCAGCATGGCCAATGGCTAGGGCTGATGGGAGTTGTCAGTAAAAAAACATCTGGAGAGGTACCGTCGCCCACCCCTGCAATAGAGATTTTGCTTACTGACATTTCCTGGAACCCAGCTAAGAAGCTGCACAACATCCCTCGGCCATCTGCACATTCTTAGAGGAACAGTGGCTCAGTGGTAGAGCATCTGCTTGGTAAGCAGAAGGTCCTAGGTTCAATCCCCAGTATCTCCAACTAAAAAGGCTCCAGGCAAATAGGTGTGAAAAACCTCAGCTCGAGACCCTGGAGAGCCACTGCCAGTCTGAGAAGACAATACTGACTTTGATGGACCAAGGGTCTGATTCAGTATAAGGCAGCTTCAGATGTTCATATGTTCAACACCGAACCACAGAGTTCCGTCCAGATGCTAGATGCCAGGAAGGCAGGAGAGTGGGAGTACAGCTCAAAGAAATCATCTCATCCTGAAAGAGACGGGTTTCTTTGAGCCAATGGGGAAAGGCTAAAACCTAAAAGCGCAAACTTTGTAACCAATCCTCAGGCCGGTCTTCGTTATCAAAATTGTAGAAATGTTAGGGCTTTGTGGAAAAATTATGTCGGTACAGAGAGAGTTGCTTTTCCTCCTGTCGCCGGTGGCAATAAAGGAATCTCTGGATTGACTCACTTGGGTCTCTGACTGTTGAGTCTCGTAAACTGGGCTGAGGACTCCACTCTTGGCACCGATGGTGTGTGCAACAATTCTGACTTTGATGGACCGAGGGTCTGAGTCAGCCTCTGGAAGCTTCATGAATAGCAATGGTGACTGGTTTGAGCTGTACCCAATCGAATGGGACAAAGCAGCCCCCTAAGGCAGGGGTGGCCAACAATAGCGCTCCAGATTTTTTTTTGCCTACAACTCCCATCAGCCCCAACCACTGACCATGCTTAGGCTTCCCAACCCTCCCGCCCTGGCGGGGGACCCCAGGATTTACAGCCTCTTCCCCCGCTCTCCAAAAAAGCGGAAGCGGGGGGAGGGGGGAAACGGCGCCAAGGAGCGTGGCGAGCCGCCCCATCTCGGAGGAGCAGCTAAGGTGAACCGGAGAAGAGGCGGCAGCAGCGCAGCGGCATCGCCCGCTCCGCCTCTGAGGTAAAATCAGAGAAGGGGAGTGTGGAAGCAGGCCAGGAGTGTGGCGAGCCGCAAATCTGGGTCCTTCTAGGACCTGGACTCAGCCTGAGCCCATCTCGGAGGAGCAGTTACGGTGAAGTGGAGAAGAGACGGCAGCAGCGCAGCGGCGTCACCCGCTCCGCCTCTGAGGTGAAATCAGAGAAGGGGAGGGTGGAGGGAAGGAAGACATTTTAAAAAGTGTGCCGTCCCTTGAAATGCGATGGCCAAAACTCCCGTTGGGGTTCAGTGATGCTTGTCACACCCTTGCTCCACCCCAGTGTCTCCTGGCTCCACCCCCAAAGTCCCCAGAGATTTCTTGAATTGAACTTGGCAACCTCAGCCATGCTGGCTGGGGCTGATGGGAGTTGTAGGCAAAAAACATCTGGAGAGCTACTGTTGGCCACCCCTGCCCGAAGGTTTTCAGTGTGAGCATGCTGCACTTTCCTCTCTAGAGCCACCCTGGCCTATTGCCACGCTTCCGTGTTTCAGGAGCAGCCACGTTTGCTGTGGCAAAGGCTTCTGGGGAATAGTCTGCTTCAGCAAGTGGATGAATGCCGGTGGAAGCCCACAGTGGCACATAGCTGGTCCGAGGAAGAGAAAATGCTGAAAAGCTGGGCCCAAGACAGCAAGGTAAGTTGCCCAGCCTTCGCCACTGTTCCACAAAGCTCCAGTATGTGCAACGCAAACCCAGCGCCTGCTCAGCCATGGCAGTTGCATCTGAATTGCAACAATTCAGTCATTTTCAGACGCCCTCAACAGGCTTCTCTGGGCACCACGCTGCAGGGGTGGGAGAGGAATCACCCCAAGAAACCTGAGTTCTGTGTCTTGTGCAAATTGGGCAAAAACCCAGCGGTCTTTTGGTTGCATGTCATTCTGCCCCATGGCGCAGAGCGGTAAAGCTGCAGTACTGCAGTCCGAGCTCTCTGCTCACGACCTGAGTTCGATCCCGGCGGAAGCTGGGTTCAGGTAGCCGGCTCGAGGTTGACTCAGCCTTCCATCCTTCCGAGGTCAGTGAAAGGAGTCCCCAGCTTGCTGTGGGGGGAAGTGTAGATGACTGGGGAAGGCAATGGCAAACCACCCCGTAAAAAGTCTGCCGTGGAAGCGTTGTGATGCTGTCACCCCAGAGTCGGAAACGACTGGTGCTTGCACAGGGGACTGCTTTTTTAAATTCTGCCAAGGTTAGGCTGGGTCCAGAACGGCGGTTTAAGCCGACACAGGGAAGGCTTAAAAAATCAAGTCCAAACACACGTCTGGCTCCCATACTCACCGTCCTCTGTCCGCACGCCATCTGCCTTTCTGGGTGAATGAAAGCCAGAGAGAGCAAGCGAGGCAGATAAGCAGTGTGAAACCACCAATCCAGTCTAGGCGCTCGCGGGTATTTATTTATTTTTTAACTGCCGTAGGTGCTTGAGCACATAGCCACTAAAATGTAAGGAACAAAAGAAACTCAAACCACACTAAGGGGATGGTGTGCGACAACCGTCTGACCACGCTGAAGCACCCCTCGTGTGACATACAGGTGCCTTGTGCGGGAGTATCTGATCACTCTTGCCCACTTCAGTTTGGGGTGCCTCTGGTACACCTGAAGCCACCCGTATGTCTCCAGCCCTTTTGTGGGCTTCTAACAGTGTGAGCTTTAGCAGAGTTGCCTGCTTTTAAGTGAGGAGGAGAAGAATTGCAGATTTATACCCCACCTTTCTTTCTGAATCAGAGACTCAGAGCAGCTTACAATCTCCTTTATCTTCCTCCCTCACAACAGACACCCTGTGAGGTGGGTCAGGCTGAGAGCGCACTCACAGCAGCTGCCCTTCCAAGGACAGAGTCTCAGGGCACCCTACAATCTCTTTTCCCTTCCTCCCCCACAACAGACACCCTGTGAGGCGGGTGGGGCTGAGAGGGCTCCCCCAGAAGCTGCCCTTTCAAGGACAGAGTCTCACAGCGGCCTACAATCTCCTTTCCCTTCCTCTCCCACAACAGACACCGTGTGAGGTGGGCAGGGCTGAGAGAGCTCTCCCAGAAGCTGCCCTTTCAAGGACAGAGTCTCAGAGCAGTCTACAATCTCCTTTCTCTTCCTCCCCCACAACAGACACCCTGTGAAGCGGGTGGGGCTGAGAGAGCTCTCTCAGAAGCTGCCCTTTCAAGGACAGAGTCTCAGAGCGGCCTACAATCTCCTTTCCCTTCCTCCCCCACAACAGACACCCTGTGAGGCGGATGAGGCTGAGAGGACTCTCCCAGAAGCTGCCCTTTCAAGGACAGAGGCTCAGAGCAGCCTACAATCTCCTTTCCCTTCCTCCATCACAACAGACACCCTGTGAGGTGGGCGGGCTGAGAGAGCTCTCTCAGAAGCTGCCCTTTCAAGGGCAGAGTCTCAGAGCAGCCTACAATCTCCTTTCCCTTCTGCCCCCACAACAGACACCCTGTGAGGCAGGTGGGGCTGAGAGGACTCTCCCAGAAGCTGCCCTTTCAAGGACAACCTCTGCCAGAGCTCTGGCTGACCCAAGGCCATTCCAGCAGCTGCAAGTGGAGGAGTGGGGAATCAAACCCAGTTCTCTCAGATAAGAGTCCACACACTTCACCACTACACCCAACTGGACAAGGTAAGTAGGGAGGAAGAGGGGGAACCCTCAGAAAGGTTCAGTAGCTGCGCTTCTGTCAGTTCCGGCTGAATCTGAGGCCCGCCGGAGACCAAACCTCGCAAGCATGAATTAAAAACCACATAAGCTTTCAAGTTTTCACGACTGTTGGAGGTGGCCTGTTCTGTCTAGATACAGGATGAAGGAAGTTTAAGGGCTCCCCCACTCCTGGTATATCATCAGCAGGGCCGGCCCTATCACTAGGCAAACTAGGCCATTGCCTAGGGCGCTGACCTTTGGGGGGCACTAAATCGGGGTGTCCACATGTAACTCGGTGAGGTTATCAGTGCGGGGGACGGGGAGCCAGACGTTAGCTTTGCCTAGGGTGCCAGACGGTCTGGGACCAGCGCAGCCTTCAGTGATATGCCTATCCAGGGGTGTCGAACTCATTAGTTATGAGGGTCAAATCTGACATAAATGAGACCTTGTAGGCGTCGGCTGGCAAAGAAGATGGATGGGCGGAGCTTCAGGTGGGTGGAGCTACTTAAGCTCCACCCAACTGCCTTTTTCTGGCAGGTGTGATGTCCACAGATTGAGACCAGGGGTGAGTGAGGAAGAGGAAGTGGGGCCTGCCAGGTGTGGTTGCCAGCTCTGGGTTGGGAAATTTCTGGAGATTTGGGGGTGGAGCCTGAGATGAAGGGAGCGGCCTAAAGTCTGCTATGAATAGCCGCCATTTTCTCCAGGAGAACTGATCTCCGTTCCCCTGGAGATTCAGTTGCAATTCTGGGAGAATAAATCCCAACAGTTGGAGGTTGGCAGTTGTAGTCTGGGTGAGACGGTGGTATTGGGAGGTTGTGAAGCTAAAAGGGGAGAGCGAAATTCCCCGGGGAGAATAATATGAACTTTGGGAGAGGACATGAAGGGTGGGGAGTAGGGTTGCCAATCCCCAGGTGTGGGCAGGGGATCCCCCGGTTTGGAGGCCGTCCCCCCGCTTCAGGGTCGTCAGAAAGCAGGGGGAGGGGAGGGAAATGTCTGCTGGGAACTCTGTTATTCCCTATGGAGATTTATTCCCATAGAAAATCATGGAGAATTGATCTGTGGGTATCTGGGGCTCTGGGGGGGCTGTTTTTTGGGGTAGAGGCACCAAATTTTCCGTATAGCATCTAGTGCCTCTCCCCAAAATACCCCCCAAGTTTCAAAAAGATTGGACCAGGGGGTCCAATTCTATGATCCCCGATAGAAGGTACCCCTATCCATTATTTCCTATGGAAGGAAGGCATTGGGAAGGTGTGCTGTCCCTTTAAATGTGATGGCCAGAACTCCCTTTGGAGTTCAATTATGCTTGTCACAGCCTTGATCTTGGCTCCACCCCTAATGTCTCCTGGCGCCACCCCCAAAGTCCCCAGATATTTCTTAAATTGGACTTGGCAACCCTAGTGGGGAGGGGGTTTTGAGCTGAAGAATGGGAAACTTTCCAGAGAGGAATATGTGGGGGCAGTTTGGAGCCAGCAAACAGGGATTTTGGAGTTGGGAAGTGGGGAGAAATGCCATTTTAGAGAGGCAGGAGGTCTCTGGCTGGTCTCCCAGAAGGCTGCAGGAAGGAAAACCAGTTCCTGAGCAGGAAATGGGTTTTATATTAGTGATTTTTGGTGGGAAGCCTTCAGTTTTGAGTTGGGCTTTGAGTTCAGTCAGTTGGGTTGGTGAGTCTGTCTTTGCTGAAGGGTATGGCCAGGGCAAGTATTGTATAATAGAGAAAGGAGGTGTGTTTTCCCCTACTTTCATTTATTTCTTCTCTTCACTATTTTAAAATGCCCGTATATAGTTATAAATTTTAAATAAATGTTGTACCCTCTGTACCGCATAGTTTCCCCAACCGCCTTAGACCACGTTGCTGCAAGGGGAAGGGGGAAGGCATACGGTTGGCAAGGATGCCAATCCTCCAGGTAGGGTTGCCAAGTCCAATTCAAGAAATATCTGGGGACTTTGGGGGTGGAGCCAGTAGACATTGGGGGTGGAGCCAAGATCAAGGTTGTGACAAGCATCATTGAACTCCAAAGGGAGTTCTGGCCATCACATTTAAAGGGACAGCACACCTTTTCAATGCCTTCCTTCCATAGGAAATAATGGATAGGGGCACCTTCTATCGGGAATCATAGAATTGGACCCCCTGGTCCAATCTTTTTGAAACTTGGGGGGTATTTTGGGGAGAGCCACTAGATGCTATACTGAAAATTTGGTGCCTCTACCCCAAAAAAACAGCCCCCCCAGCCCCAGATAGCCACGGATCAATTCTCCATGATTTTCTATGGGAATAAATCTCCCTAGGGAATAACAGAGTTCCCAGCAGACATTTCCCTTTTCTCCCCCCACTTTCTGACGACCCTGAAGTGGGGGGAGGGCCTCCAAACCGGGGGATCCCCTGCCCCCACCTGGGGATTGGCAACCCTACCTCCGGGGTCTTCCAAAGACGGTCTCTGTCATAACCAGGGGCTGGGTTGGCAGAGGACCTTGAGGCCAGGCCGCAGAACTGGCAAGGGAGATTGGGAGTCCTGCTCCTCTCACTCAGGAACCCCTAAATTGAGCAGGTGGATGCAGTGTGCCCTAGTGGGCGGGAAGAAGATAAACTCCCTTCAGGAGTTGGAGGGAGATGTTGGCATTAACTGGCTTTGGTGCCAAGTCTGGGTGGGGAAATATCTGGAGATTGGGGGAGTGAATTGGGTTGCCAGGTTTGTGTTGGAAAACTCCTGGAGACTTTGGGGGTGGATCCGGGAGAGGGCGGGGCTTGGGGAAGGGAGGGGCTTCAGCATTGTGCATGCCCTAGACCAGGGGTGTCGAACTCATTTATTATGAGGGCTGGATCTGACAAATGAGATCTTGTTGGGCTGGGGCATGTGTGTACCTATTTAAGATTAGGTAGCAGAGATATAAACTTTTTAAAGGACACAGATGCGACTAAAGTTTTTTTAAAAACCCTGTCCTTGAAAGGGCAGTTGCTGTGAGAGCCCTCTCAGCTCCACCCACCTCACAGGGTGTCTCTTGCGGGGAAGGAAGGGAAAGGAGATTGTAGGGCGCTCTGAGATTCTGTCCTTGAAAGGGCAGCTTCTGGGAGAGCTCTCTCAGCCTGACCCACCTCACAGGGTGTCTGTTGTGGGGGAGGAAGGGAAAGGAGACTAGGCTGCTCTGAGCCTCTGTCCTTGAAAGGGCAGCTTCTGGGAGAGCTCTCTCAGCCCCATCCACCTCACAGGGCGTCTGTTGTGGGGGAGGAAGGGAAAGGAGACTGTAGGCTGCTCTCAGCCTCTGTCCTTGAAAGGGCAGCTTCTAGGAGAGCCCTCTCAGCCCCACCTACCTCACAGGGCGTCTGTTGTGGAGGAGGAAGGGAAAGGAGACTGTAGGCTGCTCTGAGCCTCTGTCCTTGAAAGGGCAGCTTCTAGGAGAGCCCTCTCAGCCCCACCTACCTCGCAGGGCGTCTGTTGTGGAGGAGAAAGGGAAAGGAGATTGAAGGCTGCTCTGAGCCTCTGTCCTTGAAAGGGCAGCTTCCGGGAGAGCTCTCTCAGCCCCACCTGCCCCACAGGGTGTCTGTTGTGGGGGAGGAAGGGAAAGGAGATTGTAGGCCGCTCTGAGCCTCTGTCCTTGAAAGGGCAGCTTCTGGGAGAGCTCTCTCAGCCCCACCTACCTCACAGGGTGTCTGTTGTGGGGGGAGAAGATATAGGAGATTGTAAGCCACTTTGAGTCTCTGATTCAGAGAGAACGGCAGGGTATAAATCTGCAATTCTTCTTCTTAAAATAATATACGCTTAAAACATTCGCACTTATTGGTCTGAAAGGTGCTCTCGTTGTA
This sequence comes from Heteronotia binoei, assembly GCF_032191835.1. NCBI lineage: Eukaryota > Metazoa > Chordata > Lepidosauria > Squamata > Gekkonidae > Heteronotia > Heteronotia binoei. Next base: position 197,602,204 of record NC_083224.1, on the reverse strand, counting down.
TTTCTCCCATTGGATCCAGGGAACTGGGGAAAGGAAGCTCTGGCTCTTTCCTTCCTTCCCCAGGGGACCAGGAGGGGGAGGAGCCTCAACCAATGGAGAAAATAGAGGTTTTGCTGTGTAGCTCCTGTGCAATTGAGAAAGCCTTGCAAAGCAAGCTGTGATGCAGAAGGAAGCAAGAGAGAGGGAGAAGGAAGCAGACAAGAGCCAGTTGCTCGAGGACCTGATAGGAGCCCTCCAGGGGCCTGATTTGGCCCCCGGGCCGCATGTTAGACACCCTGCCCTAGAACCAACCCTCTAAGCAGCCATTTTCTTCAGGGGGGTGATAAATACAGCAGCTGAAATATAGGAGCACAATGAGTCCCCAAACATTACAAGAACATTCCACACTTTATAATATAAAGGTAAAGGTAGTCCCCTGTGCAAGCACCAGTCGTTTTTGACTCTGGGGTGACATTGCTTTCATAACGTTTTCACGGCAGACTTTTTACGGGGTGGTTTGCCATTGCCTTCCCCGGTCATCTGCGCTTTCCCCCCAGCAAGCTGGGTCCTCATTTGACCAACCTCGGAAGGATGGAAGGCTGAGGTAACCTCGAGCCGGCTACCTGAATCCAGCTTCCTCTGGGATCGAACTCAGGTCGTGAGCAGAGCTTAAGACTGCAGTAGTGCAGCTTTAACACTCTGCGCCACGGGGCTCTTACAAAACTGTGGAGCTGGCGAGGAATGAACTCGGGGCCTCATATACTCTATAACAGGGGTGGCTGATGGTAGCTCTCCAAATATTTTTTTGGCCTACAATTCCCATCAGCCCCAGCCTTTGGCCATGCTGGCTGGGGCTGATGGGAGTTGTAGGCAAAAAACATCTGGAGAGCTACCATTGGCCACCCCTGCTCTATAATATAGAGTAACAATATTTATTTGACCATTAACTTTTGGCATTAACTTACTGGGTTGCCAAATCTGGGTTGGAAAATATCAGGAGATCTGGGGGGGGGGGTGAGTATAGGGTTGCCAGCTCTGGATTGGGAAACACCTGGAGACTTTGGGGGTGGAGCCTGAAGAGGGCGGGGTTTGGAGAGGGGAGGGGCCTCAGCATGGTCCAATGGCCACAGAGTCTACCCTTCAAGACAGCCATTTTCTCCAGGGGAGCCAGTCTCTGTTACCTGGTGATAAGTTGTCAAAGCGGGAGATCTCCAGGTCCCACCTGGAGGCTGGCAACCCTAAGAGGTCTAGGTTTGGGGTGGAGAGGGACTGCAGTGGGGTATAGTACCTAGGAGGTCACTCTCTAATGCAGCCGTGTTCTGCAGAGGAACGTACCTTGGTCATCTGGAGATCAGCTGTCGTTCTGGGGGATCTCCAGGTCTCACCTGGAGGCTGGCAGCCCTAGTGAGGGCACTGAAATGGCCCTGGTGATGGGGGGGCGGTGGATACTGCGGGTCTTTGTCATGGAAAAGAAGTAGGGGAGGCTGTCTTTAGGAAGAGAGCAAGGAACGAATTGGGGGCATTGTGGGTTATGACTGGAGAGAAACGAAGGAACAGTGGTTAAAAAATCTTTCCTTAGGGAAAAACTGGGGGGGTCTTGGTAAAGGATAGGTCAATTGGTGGAGGCAGCTGGGTTTGTAAGGGGATTTATGGAGTGTAAATGAGGTCCCTGAGAGAAATATAGGGGGTCGGGCAGGGGTGGTAGCTCTCCAGATGTTTTTTGCCTACAACTCCCATCAGCCCCAGCCAGCATGGCCAATGGCTGGGGTTGATGAGAGTTGTAGGCAAAAAACATCTGGAGAGCTACCATTGGCCACCCCTGGGGTAGGGGAATTGCTGTCTCAAGCCTTTTTTTTTGAGCAGGAACTAATTTGCCTATTAGGCCACACCCCTCTGATGTAGCCAATCCTCCAAGAGCTTACAGTAGGCCCTATATTAAGAGCCCTGTAAGGAATTCTAGCAGGACCTCCTTTGCATATTAGGCCACACACCCCTGATGTAGCCAGTCCTCCTGGAGCTTACAGCAGGCCCTGTACGAAGAGGCCTGTAAACTCTTGGAGGATTGGCTACGTCAGGGAGGTGCGGCCTAATATGCAAAGGAGTTCCTGCTACAAAAGTCCTGGAACGTGAGAACTGGATCGACGGAATGATGGGGAGTGAATGGGGACATCCTCAGGGGAGAACTGGTGGCAATTACTAGGGATGGTGGGGGGAGATTGGAGATTGCTGTTCGGCTGTAGGGTGTGGCTCAGTGAAAGGGCACCCGCTGTATATCCAGAAGGCGCCAGGTTCGATCCCCAGCATCTCTGGCTTAAAACAACCAGGCAGTAGGAGACGTGAAAGAGATTAGCCAAAGACCCTGGAGAGCCGTTGCCCCAGTCTGAGTAGACAAGTTTATGCATCCCAGCGGGGTTGAGAGGGAATCTGACCAGTTTGGGACAGGGGTGTGTTCTGAAAATAAAATGGGAGTGAGAGAATTTGATAGATCACGGGTGTCAATCATAATGCCCGGGAGCCAGAACCAACCCATCCAGGACTCTTACCCGGCCTGCAAGGTACTCTTCCCATTTCATGGTATCCTTTGTGGGAGGGGTGGGGAAAGAGCCCCGTGGTGCAGAGTGGTAAAGCTGCAGTCCTGCAGTCCAAGCTCTGCTCACGACCTGAGTTCGATCCTGGCGGAAGCTGGGTTCAGGTAGCCAGCTCGAGGTTGACTCAGCCTTCCATCCTTCCGAGGTCGGTAAAATGAGTACCCAGCTTGCTGGGGTGGGAAGTATAGAGGACTGGGGAAGGAAATGGCAAACTGTCCCGGAAAAATTCTGCCACAAAAACATTGTGAAAGCAACGTCACCCGAGTCGGAAATGACTGGTGCTTGCACAGGGGACTACCTTTGAAGAGCCCCATGGCGCAGAGTGGTACAGCCCTCTGCTACCGACCTGAGTTCGATCCCGGCGGAAGCTGGGTTCAGGTAGCCGACTCGAGGTTGACTCAGCCTTCCATCCTTCCGAGGTCAGTAAAAGAAGCACCCAGCTTGCTGGGGGGAAAGCGTAGAGGACTGGGGGAGGCAATGGCAAACCACCCTGTAAAAAGTCTGGCGTGAGAACGCTGTGAAAGCAACGCCACCCCAGTGTCGGAAACGACTGGGGCTTGCACAGGGGACCTTTCCTTTACCTTTTTACCTTGGGGGAAACCTAGTCTAGTGGGGCTTTTGTGGGCTCTTCGAAAGTCGATTGCTTTCACTGCTATGAATCATTGGCTTTTTGTATTTTGAATAAAAAATAATATTGTTAATTAGGTTTGCCAGTGTCCTCTATACAATTTTATATCTCCAGTACATTTTATGGCCCAACAGCGTGACATTTATGTCCGATCCGGACCTCGTAACAAATGAGTTTGACACCTCTGTGATGAACGACTAATAATGAGGGATATAAAAAAGGCTGGTCTGGGGTGTGCCTCACAAATGGAGAAGAAAACAGGGAGAGTTACTGAAGAAACTGAGGGAAAGGGACGGTGGCTCAGTGGTTGAGTGTCTGCTTGGGAAGCAGAAGGTCCCAGGTTCAATCCCTGGCATCTCCAACTAAAAAGGGTCCAGGCAGTAGGTGATAGAGATGGAGGGATGGTGGCTCAGTGGTAGAGCATCTGCTTGGGAAGCAGGAGGTCCCAGGTTCAATCCCTGGCATCTCCAACTAAAAAGGGCCCAGGCAAGTAGGTGATGGAGATGGAGGGACGGTGGCTCAGTGGTAGAGCATCTGCTTGGGAAAGGGAAAGGTCCCGGGTTCAATCCCCGACATCTCCAACTCAAAAGGGTCCAGGCAATAGGAGATGGAAATGGAGGGGTGGTGGCTCAGTGGTAGAGCATCTGCTTGGGAAGCAGGAGGTCCCAGGTTCAATCCCCGGCATCTCCAACTAAAAAGGGTCCAGGCACTAGGTGATGGAGATGGAGGGATGGTGGCTCAGTGGTAGAGCATCTGCTTGGGAAGCAGAAGGTCCCAGGTTCAATCCCCGGCATCTCCAGCTCAAAAGTGCCCAAGCACATAGGTGTGAAAAACCTCAACTTGAGACCCTGGAGAGCCGCTGACAGTCTGAGTAGACAAGACTGACTTTTATGGACTTGAGGGTCTTATGTTCAAGAAAACTGTAGCCAGCACAGAATGCAATTAGGAAATATCCTGCCGCACCCCTTGCCTTTTTAAAATCTATTTTTTGATGCCGCAGTCTTTGTTATGAATTGTTCACGTCTTAAGAATATTTTTCCTTCTGTCCTGTTCTCCATTGACAGTAATATAAAAAATCAGGTTCTGTGTATACATCTGGGAGACTTACACTACACAGAGATAAAATGCGACAAGGTAATGCTCTGGTTGCAATGAAGACGGTTGTGTCTGCCTTCTACCTTCTGCCGGTCTGTGGGATAATACAAGTGCTGGAAGCGGAAAACATCCCGAGCTGCACGCCAAGAAAAACAGTAACATACCAGTGTAAGTGTCCTGGTACAGCTGTCTCCAAGAGGGCAGCCGTGTTGGTCTGAAGCAGTTGAACAAAGCAGGAGTCAAAGTGCACCTTTAAGACCAGCCAAGTTTTATTGAGAACGTAAGCTTTCGTGCGCTCTCTAAGCACACTTCATCAGACGAGGGGAATCAGGTATTGTATGCTGAAATACATGAAGTTTGTTGTTGTGACTGGCTGTGGTCACATGATACAACAGTGTGGCTTGGCCATTTGGTCTGGATAGCCATAAAAGGTAATAAAGTTCCCTGCCAATTGGTGTTCTTGCAAATCACAGAAGGACGTGTATTTCCTAGTTGTAGGCGACCTACCGTATTTTTCGCATCATAAGACGCACTTTCCCCCCCAGAAAAGGGGGGTAAAAAGTGTGTGCGTCTTATGGAGCGAAGGTACCGTACGTACCTTCCTCCGGGGGTGAGGGTGGGGCGATCCACTGCCTCCATCCCGGCGCTTCCCCACGCCTGCCAGCCTGGCTCCAGCTCTGACGCTTACAGCAAGTGCCAGGATCGCTCCCTCCGCCCTCTGATCCCAGCGCTTGCTTTAAGCATCAGCGCTGAAGCCATGCAAACAGGCAGGGAGAAAGCACGCCGCCCCCTCCACAGCCGGCGCTCGCAAAGCGCTGGGTTTGCAGAGGGGGCGGGTGCTTCCTCTGTGCCTGTCTGCCTGGCTTTAGCTGCTGCTTATAGCAAGCGCCGGGATCGGAGGGCGGAGGGAGCGATCCTGGCGCTTGCTGTAAGCAGCAGCTGAAGCCAGGCAGACAGGCACGGGGAAAGCACCCGCCCCCTCCGCAAACCCAGTGCTTCGTGAGCGCCGGCTGTGGAGGGGGCGGCATGCTTTCTCCGTGCCTGCGTGCCTGGTTGGGAGACAAGCGGCGAGATCGCTCCCTCCGCCCCCATCGCAAACCCAGCACTTCGCAGGGAGCGATCTCGCTGCTTGTCTCCCAGCCAGGCACGCAGGCGCGGGGGAAGCACGCCGGCGCCTGCGTGCCTGGCTGGGAGACAAGCGGCAAGATCGCTCCCTGCGAAGTGCTGGGTTTGCGGTGGGGGCGGAGGGAGTGATCTCGCCGCTTGTCTCCCAGCCAGGCACCTGCATCTAATGGTCCGGAGCGTCCAGTGGACCCAAAAATACGCTAATTTACTGATCAGCATCAATCTATACATTATAAACATCATTCTAATCTGCCATTAGAAAACAAGAATACATAACATGAAAATGGGTTAGGTATATGTAATGAGATGAATAGCCAATATCCCTTATTTGGTAGGTCAATATAAAACATTATTCTGATATGCTATTATAAAAGAGAAATACATTGGACTATTGTGGATGGATAGCTATACTCACTGAGAGTGGGTTTAGCATATGTAATGAGATAAAAAAAAACCCAATATCCCTGTTCAGTCCTGGGGAGGTGTTTGTTCCAGGTTTCATAATAATTTGTAATTCAGCAATTTCTCTCTCCGTTCTGTTCTTGAAGTTCCTTAGCTGTTTTACTTCAAAGGAACTTCAAGAACAAGATGGAGAGAGAAATTGCTGATGACCCTGAAGCGGGGGGGAGGGCCTCCAAACCGGGGAATCCCCTGCCCCCACCTGGGGATTGGCAACCCTAGAATCCCAGGAGCTTGGGGACAAATGAGAGGGCTGCTGCTTTCATGTTCTTTCGTGGCTTCCCAAGGTATCTAGGAAGGCTCCTCTTAAAATACTGGATTTAAATGGACCCTTGATCTAATAGCGGCCCCGTGGCACAGAGTGGTAAAGCAGCAGTACTGCAGTATTGTGATCTGAACTCTCTGCTCATGACCTGAGTTCGATCCCAGCGAAAGCTGGGTTCAGGTAGCCGGCCCAAGGTTGACTCAGCCTTCCATCCTTCCAAGGTCGGTAAAAAGAGTCCCCAGCTTGCTGGGGGGAAAGTGTAGATGACTGGGGAAGGCAATGGCAAACCACCCCGTAAAAAGTCTGCTGTGAAAACGTTGTGAAAGCAACATCACCCCAGAATCGGAAACGACTGGTGCTTGCACGGGGGACCTTTCCTGATCTAATGCAGCTGATTAGTTTTTGAAAGTTTCTGAGACTACATTAGAGGCAGCTCATTAAATAGTGGGCTCAATGCGCAAAGAGGCAAAGTTGCATGATCAAGCTCTTTATTGTGATAACAACATTGCAACGGTTAAACTAAGTAAAGTCCCCACACTGAGACGCCTTTGGGTAGTTTGAACCAGCAGGGGGCCGGTGATTGGTCCGGGGAAGCAGGGGTTTGGATCCTGCTTCTCATTGTTTCCCAGTCCTTCTTCAGGCTCCAGTGAGCCGGGCAGGAACTAACCAAACACGCGAAACGTGAAGTCACAGACAATTCATCATCCATTGTCAAAAAAAATATTCTGGGTTTCCTTGCCTCCACAAGGACTAATCTTTTATTTTTATCTTTTGAACGGGGGGAATTGAGTCCATAAAATATGTAGGCCATGGGGATAGGATTGTCAGGTCAGGGTTGGAAAATACCTGAAGATTTTTCGGGTGGATCCGGGAGAGGGCGGGGTCTGGGGAGGGGAGGGGCCTCAGCAGGGTACAATGTCCTAAAGTCCACCCTTCCAAGCAGCCATTTTCTCCAGGGGTCGTAGATACAACTGGAACCGGTGCGAAGATAAGCAATATAAGATAACCACCAGAAGCAGTAGAACTTTCATGCAAAGCATGTAAATATGTGTTTTTTAGTGAAGTTAAACAAAAACAGAACTAAGGAACACTCTGCATTCTTGAAATTTTCCCACAAAGTCTCTCAACAGTCACAAAGAAGGACAGCTTCTTCAGAGAGGACTTAGTGAAGACGTGGGTGAAGTCTTTTAATGTCTTAGTGTTCCAATCGTGATGGTGCGGAGAGAATAAGGAACCGCTTTTAAAAGGACTCCTCACGGTTTCAGTCGTTCTTCCTCAGCCTCTTTCTCCCGACATTACATGGAGCTGTTACCATAAAGCATAAAGTGAATATTTATGTGACAAAGCAACTATTCATAAATGCTAAAAAGACGATGCAGGCTGGTGCTCACGACTGAAGTGTTATTCATTGTTGAAAGTTGTGGGCGTTCTTGCCCAGTGGAAGGAATTATTTGTGAGAAGCTTGAGAAAGCTAATGTGAAACAAGGGCACCAGTACGACCTTGTTGCTATATGGACTGCTGGCTGCAAATATCAAGAAATATTGGACAGTTTGACATCATCTTTTACTTCACCTGGATTTCCTTGATGTAATTTGGCATTAATTTGCTGAAAGAAAATAGAACTGGTTTCCGGTGAATACCTTCTTTGCTTTGTATTAAGAAGTGATGGAGTTGTCTATTTGAGCAAATACTGTATTCATTGTTTAAATAATTTGTATTTTTGTTTTTGTTTGGAGGCTGGCTTTCACGGAAGCTTCCTGCTTTTGATTCCCCTGTCCACCTGGAGGCTGGCAATCCTATGTGTGGATATTGTCTGTATATCTATTTGTTCAAGAAGACTCCTGAGAGTCCCTTGGACTGCAGGAAGATCCAATCAGTCAGTCCTAAGGGAAATCAACCCAGACTGTTCCCTGGAAGGTCAGATGCTGAAGCTGAAGCTCCAATACTTTGGCCACCCAATGAGAAAAGAGCACTCCCTGGAGAAGACTCTGATGCTGGGAAAGACAGAAGGCCAAAGAAGAAGGGGATGGCAAAAGATGAGATGGCTGGACAGCGTTACTGATGCAACGAACACGAATTTGAGCAGACTTCAGAGGATGGTGGAAGACAGGAGGGCCTGGCGTGACTTGGTCCAGGGGGTCGCAAAGAGTCGGACTCGACTGTGCGACTGAACAACAACATTTATTTGTTCAAAAGGCTGGTGGTAAAACCATTTTTCCCCATTAAACAATTCCAGAGATATATGTGGATTAGTCTGTTGCAGCAACAAAAACAAACAGTAGTCTTATGGTTCATAAGTACACAGGGCTTTTTTTGTAGCAGGAACTCCTTTGCATATTACGCCACGCCCCCCCTGCTGTAGCCAATCCTCCTGGAGCTTACAGGGCTCTTCGTACAGGGCCTACTGTAAACTCCGGGAGAATTGGCTGCATCAGGGGTGTGTGGCCTAATAGGCAAAGGAGGTCCTGCTGGAATCACTTACAGGGCTCTTCGTACAGGGCCTGCTGTAAGCTCCAGGAGGATTGGCTACATCAGGGGTGTGTGGCCTAATAGGCAAAGGAGGTCCTGCTAGAATTCCTTACAGGGCTCTTCTCACAGGGCCTGCTGTAAGCTCCAGGAGGATTGGCTACATCAGGGGTGGGTGGCCTAATAGGCAAAGGAGGTCCTGCTAGAATTCCTTACAGGGCTCTTCATACAGGGCCTACTGGAAGCTCCAGGAGGATTGGCTACATCAGGGGGGTGTGGTGTAATATGCAAAGGAGGTCCTGCTAGAATTCCTTACAGGGCTTTCGTACAGGGCTTGCTGTAAGCTCCAGGAGGATTGGCTACATCAGGGGTGTGTGGCCTAATACGCAAAGGAGGTCCTGCTAGAATCCCTTACAGGGCTCTTCTCACAGGGCCTACTGGAAGCTCCAGGAGGATTGGCTGCATCAGGGGGGTGTGGCCTAATAGGCAAAGGAGGTCCTGCTAGAATTCCTTACAGGGCTCTTCTCACAGGGCCTGCTGTAAGCTCCAGGAGGATTGGCTACATCAGGGGGGAGTGGCCTAATAGGCAAAGGAGGTCCTGCTAGAATTCCTTACAGGGCCTGCTGTAAACTCCAGGAGGATTGGCTACATCAGGGGGGCGTGGCCTAATATGCAAAGGAGGTCCTGCTAGAATTCCTTACAGGGCTCTTCTCACAGGGTCTACTGGAAGCTCCAGGAGAATTGGCTACATCAGGGGTGTGTGGCCTAGTAGGCAAAGGAGGTCCTGCTAGAATCCCTTACAGGGCTCTTCGTACAGGGCCTGCTGTAAGCTCCAGGAGGATTGGCTACATCAGGGGGGAGTGGCCTAATAGGCAAAGGAGGTCCTGCTAGAATTCCTTACAGGGCTCTTCGTACAGGGCCTGCTGTAAGCTCCAGGAGGATTGGCTGCATCAGGGGTGTGTGGCCTAATAGGCAAAGGAGGTCCTGCTAGAATTCCTTACAGGGCTCTTCGTACAGGGCCTACTGGAAGCTCCAGGAGGATTGGCTACATCAGGGGGTGTGGCCTAATAGGCAAAGGAGGTCCTGCTAGAATTCCTTACAGGGCTCTTCGTACAGGGCCTACTGGAAGCTCTAGGAGAACTGGCTGCATCAGGGGTGTGTGGCCTAATATACAAAGGAGTTTCTGCTACAATAAAAGCTCTGAGTAAGATGCATTGCCAACGTCTAAGTGGGTCCTGGGGACATCGCAGGATTATACCTGCTCTCCACACAAGACACAACAGAGATTTGTCGGAGAAAATGGCCGTTTTGGAGGATGGGCTGTATGGCAATATACCTACTGAATTTCCTTCCATCCCTAAACTGGAGTTGGCAACCCTGCAACCAATACATTTACGTAGAATATAATTCGCAGCAGTTTATGCTAGAACAAACATTTGTTAGTCTTTGACATGCCAATAGCCTTTTTTTTGGTTGGTTAAATAGTGCCGAAAGAAGCAAACAAAAAACTAAATGCAGATGAAGCAACGTAAGAAAAATCATCTGAAAACCAAAAATGAGAAACTCGAGGGTTTGGGGGTTTTTTTGGCCTTTCTCTTGTTTTTAGTTTATGGTTTCAAAGTAATGTATGCATTTCCCCCCTCAGCTGGAAATCTAAAAAGTTTCTGGAAACGGGAGCTATCCAATTTTTCCACGCTCATAGTGAGTGAAGAAACCGATATTTTGTATGCAGGAGCCAAAAACTTCATCCTTGCTCTCGACTTGAATGATGTCTCTAAGGAATTATCCAGGGCAAGTAAAATGTTATTTTTTCAAAAAAATACATCAGTCAATGAGGGCACTTCGACAGAGGAAAGGTCTGGACTTTTTAAATTGCCCCTGATCCAATGTTCAGTTTTTAAATATAGGATTAGCATTTATTAATTTCCATTAATACAACGTGCCCTAATGTTGTTTTTAGCTGTTTTTTTAATTTTTTTTCATTTCAAGAGAAAAATCCTCTTGAATATTTAATTTGTTTATTTAGAGCATTTATATTTATTTATTTAATTTGTACCATACTTTCTTCCAAAAGGGGACCCAAAGGGAGGTAGTAACTGTTTCCAGGTCCGATTCAATAGATATCTCTGGGGAGTTTGGGGGTGGAGCCAGGAGACATTGAAGATAGACCTGAATAAAAACAAGATGGCTGCTTCAGTTCAACTTCTGATTGGCTGACAAAGCTTTAATTTTTCTAGAATGTTCTTTTTTTTCTTTTTCTTTTTGCTTTCTAGGAACCTTGGTTTTCTACAGAGGACAGACAGCTGGGATGCCTCCGTAGAGGAAAGAGCAAAGTACGTCTGAAGCTGGTGTTTTCTTCTGGTGTTTTCTTTTTTTTAAGTGCATTGGCTATATGGTTGCCAACTCCAGGTTGGTAAAACCCTGAAGATCTGGGGTGGAGCCTGGGAAGGGCGGGGCATGGTGAGGGGAGGAGGTGGAGCCCGAGTATAATGCGAGTACAATGCACCCTCTGAAGCGTTTTCTTTTCTTTTTTTTGGTTATAAACAATTTTTATTAGTAACATATGGTAGCAAAACTATATCTATATCTTACAACTTAAAAAAGAAAAATTTATCTACCCCATATCTTACTTTTTTCCCACCCCTCCCCCCGTTACTTGACCCTCGCCAGTGTTATTTACTTAAGGAAAAACAAATATTAAAGGTACCCTTAACTATTAAAGAACCAAAAGTTATACTCTTATTTTAAAAACTTAATCATTATCAAAGATTGTCCAGTGTCCCTTTATTTTCCACTCTTTTTCTACGTGTCTTCTGAACTTCTTCCACTCCAACTTAAAAAGTTCTAAATCATAGTCTCTTAATATTCGTGTTAATTTGTCCATTTCACTCCATGACATACGGTACTTTTCTCCCTTTCTCACAATACAAGAACTCGTGGGCATTCAATGAAACTGCTGAGCAGTCGGATAGAAGAGATAAAAGGAAGTCCTTCTTCACCCAAAGGGTGATTAACAGGTGGAATTCACTGCCACAGGAGTTGGTGGCGGCCACAAGCCCAGTCAGCTTCAAGAGGGGATTGGATAAGCATATGGAGCAGAGGTCCATCAGTGGCTACTAGCCACAGCGTATTGTTGGAACTCTCAGTCTGGGGCAGTGAGCTCTGCATTCTTGGTGGTTGTGGGGGGCACAGTGGGAGGGCTTCTAGTGTCCTGGCCCCACTGATGGACCTCCTGATGGCACCTGGGTTTTTGGCCACTGTGTGCCACAGAGTGTTGGACTGGATGGGCCACTGGCCTGATCCAACATGGCTTCTCCTATGTTCTCATGTTCTTATGACTACAGTCCTCAGGCTTCTTTATGGGAGAGATACAAATAGAAAAGCAGCTGTTTGGATCTCGGACTTAGCACTTCTCTGTCCAGGTGGTTGATATTTGGATCAGCTTAGCTTCAGCAGCGGGACTGCATCCTATGCTGTGTGTGAATATACGACATACCAGATCGTTCTTTTTCTTAAAAAGTGTCGCTTGTGTGCTTTTCCCTGCCAGGCAGAGTGCCAGAATTACATTCTAATCTTGCATAAGATAAATGACACCAGCTTATACGTGTGTGGAACAAACGCATTTCATCCAGTCTGCAGTTATGTGGTAAGCGCACATTATAAGTTCCAATATGCGCAGACATGCAATAATTCATGTGAAGAAGAAGAATGCAGATTTATCCCCTGTCCTTCTTTCTGAATCAAAGACTCAGAGTGGCTTACAATCTCCTTTATCTTCTCCCCCCCACAACAGACACCCTGTGAGGTGGGTGGGGCTGAGAGGACTCTCACAGCAGCTGCGCTTTCAAGGACAGTCTCAAGAGTGGTCTACAATCTCCTTTCCCTTCTTCCCCCACAACAGACACCCTGTTAGGCAGGTGGGGCTAAGAGAGCTCTCCCAGAAGCTGCCCTTTCAAGGACAGAGCCTCAGAGTGGCCTACAATCTCCTTTCCCTTCTTCCCCCACAACAGACACCCTGTTAGGCAGGTGGGGCTGAGAGAGCTCTCCCAGAAGCTGCCCTTTCAAGGACAGAGCCTCAGAGTGGCCTACAATCTCCTTTCCCTTTCTCCCCCACAACAGACACTCTGTGAGGTGGGTTGGGCTGAGAGAGCTCTCCCAGAAGTTGCCCTTTCAAGGACAGAGCCTCAGAGTAGCCTACAATCTCCTTTCCCTTCCTCCCCCACAACAGACACCCTGTGAGGTGGGTGGGGCTGAGAGAGCTCTCCCAGAAGCTGCCCTTTCAAGGACAGAGCCTCAGAGTGGCCTACAATCTCCTTTCCCTTCCTCCCCCACAACAGACACTCTGTGAGGTGGGTGGGGCTGAAAGAGCTCTCCCAGAAGCTGCCCTTTCAACGACAGAGGCTCAGAGCGGCCTACAATCTCCTTTCCCTTCCTCCCCCACAACAAAACCTTCTCCCAGCAGCTGCCCTTTCAAGGACAACCTCTGCCAGACTATGGCTGACCCAAGGCCATTCCAGCAGGTGCAAGTGGAAGAGTGGGGAATCAAACCCGGTTCTCCCAGATAAGAGTCCACACACTTAACCACTACACCAAACTGGCTCTCTTGGTGAAGCTGCAGTACTGCAGTCCGAGCTCTCTGCTCACAACCTGAGTTCAATCCCAGCGGAAGCTGGGACCAGGTAGCCAACTCAAGGTTGACTCAGCCTTCCATCCCTCCGAGGTCGGTCAAAAGAGTCCTCAGTTTGCTGGGCGGAAAGTGTAGAGCAGGGGGGCGGGAACGGTAGCTATCCAGATTTTTTTTGCCTACAACTCTCATCAGCCCCAGCCAGCATAGCCAATGGCTGGGGCTGATGGGAGTTGTAGGCAAAAAAAATCTAGAGCGCTACTGTTGGCCACCCCAGGTGTAGAGGACTGGGGAAGGCAATGGCAAACCACCCCGTGAAAAGTATGCTGTGAAAACGTTGTGATGCGACTTCACTCCAAGAGTCCGGAACAACTGGTGATTGCACGGGACTACTGCCACCCCCAGTGTCTCCTGGCTCCACCCCCAGTGTCTCCTGGCTCCACCCCCAGTGTCTCCTGGCTCCACCCCCAGTGTCTCCTGGCTCCATCCCCCCAAAGTCCCCAGCTATTTCTTGAATTGGACTTGGCAACCGTAAGGAATCCCTATGCTGAACTTCCTTCTGTGTGTGGACTTCAAGGAGTTTAAATTGCCCCTCGTAGTGGCCCCCTTAAAAGCAAGTTCATTCCATTATTCAAGAGAGCGGCTATCTATTTTTAAATGGAAATGTTGGATTTTTTTCTTTTTTTACCCTTTAAAAAAAAATAGGTCATCGACAATGAAAAGTTACAGCTGCGGGGAAAAGCTGTGGAAAGTCGAGGTAGCTGTCCGTTTGAACCCAATCTGAAATATGCCTCTTTAATGGTTGGTAAGTTTCACCATCGCCACACAAAAGAAGGCGATATCTTTCTCACTTAGTCACAGCCGCCAAGCCCTAATTGCTCAAACGAGGTGTTCTGAGTATATTTTGGATCCGATGTGTTCTTTGAGGCTCCTGGTGTGAAAGACCATCTCAAAAAGGCTATGGGGAAGCCTAATCATTTCCCAGCCTCTTCGCTTGTTCTCCCCCATTGGATGACTGATGTGTGGACTCTTTCTCCAGAAAGATTTATTGGTTGATGGTATTTTTGGTTTACTCTTTTAACTCGCCGTTTCCTCTCTTTAATCGTCATTTTTCATTTCCCCCTCCCCCCTACACGCTTCGGTTTTCAGATGCAATTGGAGGCCGCGTGTATTTTGCCTGCTTGTGCATAGCGCAGGCGGTAGCCTTTCAAACCTAAGCCCATTATAGAACTGAAAGACGCTGTAGCCTTTGTGCGAAAACTCTCGTTAGAACATTCTCTCCTCTCGTTTGGCAGCAAGAGAGCTGCCCTTTAAATCGAGGTGATTCCCCCCTATCCTTTTGAGATCTGGGTAATTTTTGCGTGTGTGCTATTTATTAACTTCAGGATTTCTGTGTGCATTTATGAACATACGAAGCTTGCCGTATACTGAATTAGACCCTGGGTCCATCAAAGTCAGTCTTGTCTACTCACACTGGCAGCGACTCTCCAGGGTCTCAAGCTGAGGTTTTTCCACGCCTATTTGCCTGGCCCCTTTTTTAGTTGGAAGAGCCCCGTGGCGCAAAGCGGTAAAGCTGCAGTACTGCAGTCGGAGCCCTTTGCTCACGACCTGAATTCGATCCCAGCGGAAGCTGGTTCAGGTAGCTGGCTCGAGGTTGGCTCAGCCTTCCATCCTTCCGAAGTCGGTCAAAGGAGTCCCCAGCTTGCTGGAGGGAAAGCATAGAGGACCAGGGAAGGCAAGGGCAAACCATCCTGTAAAAAGTCTGCCATGAAAACGTTGTGAAAGCAACGTCACCCCAGAGTCGGAAATGACTGGTACTTGCGCAGGGGACAACCTTTTTTTAGTTGGAGATTGAACCTGAGACCTTCTGCTTACCAAGCAGATGCTCTACCACTGAGCCACCGTCCCTCCATCTCCATCACCTATTTGTCTGGGCCCTTTTTACTTGGAGATGCTGGGGATTGAACCTGGGACCTTCTGCTTCCCAAGCAGATGCTCTACCACTGAGCCACTGTCCCTCCATCTCCATCACCTACTTGTCTGGGCCCTTTTTAGTTGGAGATGTTGGGGATTGAACCTGGGACCTTCTGCTTCCCAAGCAGATGCTCTACCACTGAGCCACCATCCCTCCATCTCCATCACCTACTTGTCTGCGCCCTTTTTAGTTGGAGATGCTGGGGATTGAACCTGGGACCTTCTGCTTCCCAAGCAGATGCTCTACCACTGAGCCACCATCCCTCCATCTCCATCACCTACTTGTCTGGGCCCTTTTTAGTTGGAGATGCTGGGGATTGAACCTGGGACCTTCTGCTTCCCAAGCAGATGCTCTACCACTGAGCCACCGTCCCTCCATCTCCATCACCTACTTGTCTGGGCCCTTTTTAGTTGGAGATGCTGGGGATTGAACCTGGGACTTTCTGCTTAACAAGCAGATGCTCTACCACTGAGCCACTGTCCCTCTCCTTTGACCTACATCTCCTCCGGTTTCCTTAGGCCTGGGGTGTCGAACTCATCTGCCTGGAGGGCTGCGTCTGACATAAATGAGACCTTGTTGGGCCAGGCCAGGCTAT
The DNA here is from genome assembly GCF_032191835.1 of Heteronotia binoei. Lineage (NCBI taxonomy): Eukaryota > Metazoa > Chordata > Lepidosauria > Squamata > Gekkonidae > Heteronotia > Heteronotia binoei. The sequence goes on along the minus strand of NC_083224.1, from coordinate 197,586,404 downwards.
GTTGGGTCGGGCTGGGCCATGTGTGTACCTATTTAAGATTAGGTAGCAGAGATATAAATTTTATAAAGGACACAAACACAAATATATATTTTTTAAAAAAACTTAAAACATGTTTAAAATATTAGCATTCATGGGTCCTAAAGATCCTTTCTTTGTATTTCTCCCATGGGATCCAGGAAACTGAGCAAAGAAAACTCTGGCTCTTTCCTTTCTTTTCCAGGGGACTGGGGGGGGGGAGCCTCAGCCAATAGAATGAAGAGAGGCTTGGCTCAGTAGCTCTGCTGTGCGATTGAGCAAGCCTTGCAAAGCAAGCTGTTATGCAGAAGGAAGCAAGATATAAGGAGAAGGAAGCAGATGACAGCCAGTTGCTCGGGGCCTGATAGGAGCTCTATGGGTGCCTGATTTGGCCCCCGAACTGCATGCTTGACACCCCTGCCTTAAGCAATCTTTGTAATGCAAGATGCTTCTCACATTACTTTAACAAGATCCGGATGTCCGTGCTGTTGGCAGTCACGCCCATGAAGGAAACTACTGTCCTCCTGGAATTCTAAGATCATATTCTTGTTTTCTCATGTCTAGAATCATGAATCTACCCTTCTAAACAAAAGAAGCCTTTTGCAGGATCCTTCTTTTTTATTGATTTATATCCCTCCCTCCCCATCAAAGGCAGGCTCAGGGCGGCTCACAAATCCTTGCAGTGCAAGATCTAGCACAGGTGTCCCTAACATGGTAGACGCCATACCATATATATAGGTTGTGCTTAATACTGATGGGTATGCATTAAGTTGCTTACAGTGACTTGAAGTTTGGAGACTTGAATTGCTTGGCATTCATACCCCTGTATCTGAAACTGACTACTTGAAGCTTCGAGAAGCAATTGTGAAACAAGGCAATAGTACATCCTTGTCTCAATAATTGGACAGCAGGCTGCTTTATGAATTAAATTTGAATCTACTTGGACATCACCCATCATTCTTCCGTGCTACATCGGAACTTTCATCAAGGAAACTGCATTGGACTGTGTGGCGGAATCGGCCCGATTCTGCCTTCAGACCCGGTCCCGTCAACTCCCTATTGAGTCGCCAACTCCTGGAGGGAGCTATTTCTCCTCCGGCCACTTGGGCTCGCTGCCACCACCTGCTCAGTCTAGGGGTTCGGATTGAGAGGAACAGGATTCCCAATCCCCCTCTCCAGCTCTGAGGCCAGGCCTCAAGGTCCTCTGCCACCCTGTACTTGGGTATCACAGAGACCACAGCACTTCTTCGGGGAACCCCTGGAGGATTGGCACCTTATCCAACTGCATGCCTTCCCCCTTCCCCGGGGCCCCCTTCATAAAGCAGCGTGGTCTAAGCGGTCGGGATCTATGTGGTACAGAGTTTGACTGCCAGCATTCAAAACAGAAAAAAAAAATGTTTAATAAGAAGAGAAAGAGAATAAAAAAACAAACAAAACAAAAACAGTTACATGTAAAAGTTTAGCACAGCACCTGAATAGCAACCAGAGGACAAATAAAGGTGGATTTAAACGCATCTGCTCATCCCTGGTGTAAACTGGCCCTACCTTGTGAATGACTGCCTTGGGGCCACCCCCACAGGCAGGAGCCCAGGCTACCAACCTTTCTCCTTCAGCGCCAGCTGCGGACTGGCCTTTTCCTGCCTAACTCAAATAAAAAGAACAAAAGAACTTCCTGCCCCTCTAGGAGGCTTTCCCCCTAGAGTCGCTGGTTTAACTCTGGAAGGGGTTGGAGGGAGGCTAGGCCAAAGCCTACTTTAGTAGTTTAATGATCCCTCCCAATGAAGCACCAACACTGACTAAGATGGCGTTTCTCCACAGACTGCTTTAAAAATTGGACTTATTTTCCGACGGCCACTTTGGGATGTTCTGTTTTTTAAATAATTGAGTTGTGCCTGTTCTTTATGTTATATAGAATATTGTTCTTGTTTCTTTAGTGGTTGAGGCTGGTAATCACGGAAGCTTTGTGCTTTATTTTCCTGCAACCCAACTGGAGGGTGGCAACCCTAAGGGGTAGTTTTCGTCCAAGCTCAGTACAGGGGGCATAAATTAGTTTAAAAGTTCGTCCTTCTCTCTAGTGAACCCTGAGGGCTGGCTTTTAGCAGGGGCTTGGGGGTAGGCAAGGCTGTCTAATAGAGGAAGTGCAGAATTCTTGTCAGGAAGGGAACTGAGAACAAATCAGCCAGTATCCTAATGCCCCTGTATAAATCGATGGCGCGGCCTCACTTGGAATACTGTGGACAATTCTGGTCTCCGCACCTCAGAAAAGATATTATAGCATTGGGGAAAAGTGCAGAAAAGGGCAACTAGAACGATTCCAGGCGGCTCACAAATTCTTCCAGTGCAAAATCTAGCACAAGTGTCCCTAACGTGGTAGATGCCATACTGCGCACCAGCACTGTGAGGCAAAGAAGATATTGGAAGATACTCGATTTATATCCCGCCCTATACTCTGAATCTCAGAGTCTCAGTCACAGTCTCCTCTACCTTCCCCCCACCCACAACAGACACCCTGTGAGGTGGGTGGGGCTGAGAGGGCTCTCGCCGCAGCTGCCCTTTCCAGGACAACTCCTGCTAGAGCTACGGCTGACCCAAGGCCATTCCAGCAGCTGCAAGTGGAGGAGTGGGGAATCAAACCCTGTGAGGTGGGTGGGGCTGAGAGAGCTCTCCCAGAAGCTGCCCTTTCCAGGACAACTCCTGCTAGAGCTACGGCTGACCCAAGGGGTGGGAGGAGTGGGAATCCAACCCGGTTCTCCCAGATAAGAGTCCGCACACTTCACCACTACACCAAACTGGCTCTCCGAGTTCGGAGAGTGCCCAGGACTGAAAGTGCTGTTGTTTCTGGGCGCTGAGGAGCCAGAGGAGTTCCTTCGACCCCTCAGCGCCCAGTAAGAACACACGGCACTTCCCTTCCTCGGCGTGCTCCAAGTTCAGAGGGTGCCGAATTCAGGAAGCGCCATTGTTTCTGGGCACTGAGGGGCCGGGAGAGCTTCTCCGACCCCTCAGCGTCCAGTCAGAGTCCCAGGGACGATTTGAGTGGGGAGGGGGCGCCCACCCTTAGCCCCTGATGGGAGCTGGCACCCTAGGCAATAGCCTAGGTCACCTACTCCCACATGCCGGCCCTGTGTGAGTGGTAGGGCTTCCCCGCCTTGGTTTGGGCGGGGAATCTCCCCACCCGGAAGGTTCTCAACCCACTGGCCCACATTGGGCCAGCAGGGGGGAACTTCCGCCTGCGTCACTGGTGCGATGCCGTCACCCGGATGTGATGTCGTCAAAATCAGAATCCACACTCCCTCTAAGCTGTGGAGTCTCGTGAGCCAAAGTTCTACTCGGTGAGTTACCGGCGCGAAAGCTGTGAGCTACTGCGTAAAGTAGCTTGCTCTGGGGCCGTTTTCCCTGAGTTAAGGCAAAAGTGTGTGAGCCGGAGGCTAAAAAGCTCACACTGACTCAGCTTCGAGGGATCCAAGAGGGCAGCCGTGTTGGTCTGAAGCAGTAGAACAAAGTCGGAGTGAAGTTTCACCTTTAAGGCCAGCTAAGTTTTATTCAGAAAGTAAGCTTTTGTATGCATGCAGTCTTCTTCAGACAAGAAGAAGAAGAAGATGATATTGGATTTATATCCCGCCCTCCACTCCAAAGAGTCTCAAAGCGGCTCACAATCTCCTTTCCCTTCCTCCCCCACAACAGACACCCTGTGAGGTAGATGAAGATATTGGATTTATATCCTGTCCTCCACTCCGAAGAGTCTCAGAGCAGCTCACAATCTCCTTTACTTTCCTCCCCCACAACAGACACCCTGTGAGGTAGATGAAGATATAGGATTTATATCCCGCCCTCCACTCCGAAGAGTCTCAGAGCGGCTTACAATCTCCTTTCCCTTCCTCCCCCGCAACAGACACCCTGTGAGGTGGGTGGGGCTGGAGAGGGCTCTCACAGCAGCTGCCCTTTCAAGGACAACCTCTGCCAGAGCTATGGCTGACCCAAGGCCATTCCAGCAGGTGCAAGTGGAGGAGTGGGGAATCAAACCCGGTTCTCCCAGATTAGAGTCCACACACTTAACCACTACACCAAAATGGCTCTCTTAGGGAATAGGGTACAGCGGGCTGAAATACATGCAGTTGGTGGGTTAAACTGATGCAAAGTTAGGATCAAAAGGCGAAATAGTGTAACAAATTGGAAGACCGTTTGCTATCCAGATCATTTGTATCAGTTTAACCCACCAACTACATGTATTTCAGCCGTCTCTCCCCACATGTTCCCCAGAGAGTACTGAGGTCGGGAACACAAAATCTCCTCACTATCCCTGGGCCAAAAGAAGCCCGCTTGAAATCCACCAGAGAAAGGGCTTTCTCCGTTATGTCCCCTACATGGTGGAATCAGCTGCCGGAGGAGGTGAGGGCCCTGCGGGACCTTGTTCAGTTCCGCAGGGCCTGTAAGACGACCGTCTTCCGGCTAGCCTACACCTAGCTAAGATGAGAACTCAATGTAGCTTGGCCAGACGTCTGTTCTATATGTAATTGGAATGTTTACTGGTTTTTAAGGTTTTAACTGTTTTAAATGTTTAATGGTTTATATATTTAAATATTGTTTAATTTTTATGTTGATCAATTGCTGGAAGCCGCCCTGAGCCACTTGTGGGAAGGGCGGGATACAAGTCATAGATAAATAAATAAATAAAAATAAATTTAAAAATTCCCTCGTCTGAAGAAGTCCGCATGCATACGAAAGCTTAAAAAGGTCAAGGTAGTCCCCTGTGCAAGAACCAGTCGTTTCCGACCCTGGGGTGATGTCGTATCATGACATTTTCACAGCAGACTTTTTATGGAGTACTTTTGCCATTGCCTTCCCCAGTCCTCTACTATACTTCCCCCCAGCAAGCTGGGGACTCATTTTTCTGGGAAAAAAACTTTGTTAGTCTTAAAGGTGCCGCTTGCCTCCTGCTTTGTTCAGCTTAGGGGGAACGCTGTTCAGAATGCCCAGGCCCAAAAGTGCAGCTCCAGTATCTCACTGGAGATAGCCAGTTTGGTGTCGTTAAGTGTGAGGACTCTTATCTGGGAGAACTGGGTTTGATTCCCCCACTCTTCCACTTGCGGCTGCTGGAATGGCCTCGGGTCAGCCATAGCTCTGGCAGAGGTTGTCCTTGAAAGGGCAGCTTCTGTTCGAGCTCTCTCAGCCCCACCTGCCTCACAGGGTGTCTGTTGTGGGGGAGGAAGGGAAAGGAGATTGTAGGCCGCTCTGAGTCTCTGAAGGGCGGGGTATAAATCTGCAATTTTTCTTCTTCACGTCTGCCTTGACAATCTCTCGCTTTTAATGGGGAACTGAGAGAAAACATCATCCGCCCAAGGTCAGCCTTGAAACACCGTTGCAGTGCCTCAAACGTGTGGGTGTCTGTTTGCTTTTAGCTGGGTAGCCTGGTGCTCACACACATTACGCTTTCCGGTGTCCCTGTGAAATCTGTGGTGAAAGAAGACTTGTCTTTTTATTTCCCTCTGCCCCAGACGGTGCGCTTTATTCAGCCACTTCCAACAACTTCTTGGGGACGGAGCCGATTATCCTTCGGAGTCTGAGGAATCCTTTGAGGACGGAGTTCAAGGCCCAGTGGCTCAACGGTAAGGCTGTTTTGTACGTGGCTTAGTCCTTCAGCTCAGCAAATGTCTCCAGTTAAGGCAGAGTTGTCGGGTGGGATCCTTGCACCAGTGGGGAGGGGTGTGTGTGTTCCCGGAGTGAACGGCAGGGCCGGCACATGGGAGTCGACAACCTACGCAATCGCCATCTTCCAACAGGGGCAGCGGGCGGGCGCCCCCTCCCCGCTCGCACTGTCCCTGACCCTCCAACTGGACGTTGAGGGGTTGGAGGAACTCCCGCCTCCCCTTAGCGCCCAGAAACTAAGTGCCCGGCGTGATGACGTCACCTCTGGCAGAACCCCACACGCCAGGTCTGGTGGACGGTGACATCTCACAATGCACTGATGTCACCCGGAAGTGACGATGCTCTGGGTTTTGAGCAAATCTCAACAGCAGGGGTGGCCAACAGTAGCTCTCCAGATGTTTTTTTGCCTACCACTCCCATCAGCCCCAACCAGCATGGCCATTAAGCCATGCATATTAAGCCATGGCCATGCTGGCTGGGGCTGATGGGAGTGGTAGGCAAAAAAACATCTGGAGAGCTACTGTTGCCACCCCCCCCTCCCGCTCTACAGTAAAATTGATGTCGAACTATAGAGTTTTGCCCCAAAACCTGTGAGTCCCAGTGATACATTCCTGATCCAATGATGTCAATTTTGTGTGACATCAGGGCGTCAGAGACATCGCACAGCATGGTTGGGGGTAGGTTATCCCCCCCAGCAGGGCTCGATTTCTTGCAGGGGCTCCTTTGCATATTAAGCCACATCCCCCTGATGTAGCCAATCCTCTCAGAGCTTACAGCAGGCCCTGTACGAAGAGCCCTGGAAGCTCTTGGAGGATTGGCTGCATCAGGGGTGTGTGGCCTAATATGCAAAGGTGGTTCTGGTAGAATTCCACCCCTGTAGCCAATCCTCTTGGAGCTTACAGTAGGCCCTGTACTAAGAGTCCTGGAAGCTCTTGGAGGATTGGCTGCATCAGGGGTGTGTGGCCTAATATGCAAAGGTGGTTCTGGTAGAATTCCACCCCTGTAGCCAATCCTCTCAGAGCTTACAGCAGGCCCTGTACGAAGAGCCCTGGAAGCTCTTGGAGGATTGGCTGCATCAGGGGTGTGTGGCCTAATATGCAAAGGTGGTTCTGGTAGAATTCCACCCCTGTAGCCAATCCTCTTGGAGCTTACAGTAGGCCCTGTACTAAGAGTCCTGGAAGCTCTTGGAGGATTGGCTGCATCAGGGGTGTGTGGCCTAATATGCAAAGGTGGTTCTGGTAGAATTCCACCCCTGTAGCCAATCCTCTTGGAGCTTACAGTAGGCCCTGTACTAAGAGTCCTGGAAGCTCTTGGAGGATTGGCTGCATCAGGGGTGTGTGGCCTAATATGCAAAGGTGGTTCTGGTAGAATTCCACCCCTGTAGCCAATCCTCTTGGAGCTTACAGTAGGCCCTGTACGAAGAGTCCTGGAAGCTCTTGGAGGATTGGCTACATCAGGGGTGTGTGGCCTAATATGCAAATATGTTCCTGCTACAAAAAAAAGAAGCCCTGGATAAAATGAACATTGAATATGGGAGAAGGCTGTGAAATATGTTACCAGGTCGCTCTCAGGGGAACAGCGCATGCAACAAAACCTCTGCCCACCCCCCATCGCAGAATAACCATGGTAATCACATCCGTGGTACAAGACCAGTAGCGCTTCCTTTCCCCAAGGCAGTATTTCCCTCTGATGGTTGTTCTTTAGAAACAAATGAGAAAGAAAGAAATGGCTACGCCCCAGCAGCGGCCTTCTCGAAGGTGCCTCAACGCGGGGGTGGAATTCTAGCAGGAGCTCCTTTGCATATTAGGCCACACACCCCTGATGTAGCCGATCCTCCAGGAGCTTACAGTAGGCCCTGTATGAAAAGCCTTGTAAGCTCTTGTAGGATTGGCTACATCAGGGGTGTGTGGCCTAATATGCAAAGGAGCTCCTGCTAGAATTTCACCCCTGCTCATATCCAGGGGGTTGGTTGTAGCAGGAACTCCTTTTCATATTAGGCCACACACCCCCGATGTAGCCAATCCTCCAGGAGCTTACAGGGCTTTTTTTGGTAGAAAAAGCCCAGCAGGACCTCCTTTGCTTATTAGGCCACACCCCCTGACTTCATCATTGGGTCACACAGGGCTTTTTTTCTGGTTATATCAGGGGTGTGTGGCCTAAAATGCAAAGGAGGTCCTGGTACAAAAAAAGCCCTGGGAACAGTTGTTCTTCCAGCTACGGCAGGTCAGGCAACTGGCTCCCTTCCTGTCTTGCTCTGACCTAGCCACAGTGAGCCATGCAACGGTCACCTCCAGACTGGACTACTGTAACTCAGTCTACGCAGGGCTACCCTTGAGATTGACCCGGAAATTAGGGCTGGCCCAGAATGCGGCAGCGCGAGTTCCCACAGAAACTCCATTGACGGCACATATTCAACCAGTGCTCCGCCAGCTGCACTGGCTTGAGGTTGAATGCCAGATCAGGTTCAAGGTCTTGGTGTTACCCTTTAAGGCCCTAAATGGTCCGGGACCAGGTGTGGCCAAACCTGCTTAACATAAAAGCAACGGTGGCTCAGTGGTAGAGCACCTGCTTGGGAAGCAGAAGGTCCCAGGTTCAATCCCCGGCATCTCCAAAAAAGGGTCCAGGCAAATAGGTGTGAAAAACCTCAGCTTGAGACCCTAGAGAGCCGCTGCCAGACTGAGTAGACAATACTGACTTTGATGGACCGAGGGTCTGATTCAGTATAAGGCAGCTTCAGGTGCTCATATAAATGTCAGATATTTGAGAGCTGCAAGACAAGAATGTCAGATGTTCAAGGGAAGGAAGGAATAGGGTTGCCAAGTCCCTCGCAGCCTCTGGCAGGGGACTCTCTTCATGTGCGGCACGATGACGTCACCCGGAAGTGACTATTGTACCATAGAGTTTTCCCAGAAACGCCTAGAGTGGCCACCGTGTGACGTCGCTGGAACGATGATGTCACTTTTGAGTGACGACATTGTGGTGGTGACATCAGGGGAGGGTTGAGAACCTCTTGGGCAGGGGAACCCCCGCCCAAACTGGGGGCTTGGCAGCCTTAGGAAGGAAGGAAGGAAAGAGGGAGGAAGAGAGAAGGAGGGAAGGAAGGGAGGGAGAAAGGAAGGAGGGAAGGGAGTGAAGGAAGGAGGAAAGAAGGAGGGAAGGGAGTGAGGAAGGAAAGAGGGAAAGAAGGAGGGAAAGGACGGGAGGAAGGAAGGAGGGAAGGGAAGTAAGGAGGAAGGGAAGGAGGGAGGAAGGAAGGAGGGAAGGAAAGAGGGAGAAAGGGAGAAGGAGGGAAGGAAGGGAGGGAGAAAGGAAGGAGGGAAGGGAGGAAGGAAGGGAGAGAAGGAAGGAGGGAAGGAAGGAGGGAAGGGAGGAAAGAAGGAAAGGAAGGGAGGAAGGAAGGAAGGAGGGAAAGGACAGGAGGGAGGAAGGGAGGGAGGAAGGAGGGAAGGGAGGAAAGAAGGAGGGAAGGAAGGAAGGGAGGGAGGTAGGGAGAAAGGGAAGGAGGGAGGAAGGAAGGAGGGAAGGAAGGAAAGAGGGAGGAAGGGAGAAAGGAGGGAAGGAAGGAAGGAGGGAAGGAGTGAAGGAAGGAGGGGAAGGAGGGAAGGAAGGAGGGAAGGGAGGAAAGAAGGTGGGAAGGAAGGAGGGAAAGAAGGAGGGAAAGGACGGGGGGAGGGAGGAAGGAGGGAAGGAAGGAAGGGAAGGAGGAAAGGGAGGGAAGAAAGGAAGGGAGGGAGGGAGGTAAGGAGGAAGGGAGGTAGGGAGGAAGGGAAGGAGGAAGGGAGGTAGGGAGGAAGGGAGAAGGAGGGAAGGAAAGAGGGAGGAAGGGAGAAGGAGGGAAGGGAGTGAAGGAAGGAGGGAAAGGAGGAAGGAAGGGAAGGGAAGGAAGGGAGGAGGGAGGGAAGGAAGGAAGGAAAGAGGGAGGAAGGGAGAAGGAGGCAAGGAAGGGAGGAAGGAAGGAAGGAGGGAAGGAGGGAAGGGAGGAAAGAAGGAGGGAAGGGAGGAGAGAAGGAAGGGAGAAGAGAGGGAGGAAGGAAGGAAAGGAGAGAGGGAAGGAGGAAGGAAGGGGGGAAGAGAGGGTGGAAGGGAGAAAGGAAGGAAAATAGATGGGGGAGGGGGAATGGAGGGATAGGTGTAAAGAAAGCAACTTTAAATACCTTCTCCAAGCCTCTGGCTGGCTTGGCTTGCAGAAGTGATTCAGAGAGAGGAAATCCCTCTTCCAGGCTGGCCACCAGGGCAGTGGGGGCTTTGAGAGCGGCACCACATGTGTGAGGGAGCCACAGTTTGGCCACCTCTGCTCTGGGACCAATGTATTTATGGGACTGCCTCTTCTGGTGTAGCCCCCAAAGAGCATTATTCTCGAAAAAAAAGACCTGTGCAGGGCCTGTGCAGTCTGCGGCACTGTTCCCTCCTTCCAGTGCCGCATTAAACCCTGTGGAGGCCCTGAGGCAGTCAAAATCCCAGAGGCCCCCTTCCAAACTATCTCAGAGTCAGAGCACCCACCCCACCATCTGTGCCCCCCCCCCCCCCTGCAGCCTGCAGGCCCCTTCTCCAAAGCCCCTTTGCCAAAGCTGCAGGGGAGAGGCAGAGAGAGGCAAACTTGGCGAGGACGCCAGCAGCAGCCGCACCAGGCAAGTCAAGCAAAGAGGCACTTCAGTTGCTGGCTGGGTGAGCTGCAAGCAGGAGGAAAACTGGGGATGAAGGCCGGCTCGGGGCCCCTAAGGGTGTGGGAGCCCATAGGCAGTGCCTAGTTGGCCTAATTGTTAATCCGACTCTGCCTTCTTTGGAGGTTTGTTGGTTGCTAGGCATTCAAATAGGGCTGAGATGGGGATTGGTGCACTGGCTGAAGGTACCAAGAGGTACCATGAACAACATCGTTGGGCTGTTCGTTTTTTTTAAAAACCTTCCGGAGGCTTCTTTGACCATTTTGCAAGTTGTAAATTTGTTTCCACGGGATCAGCTGTTTTTCCAGATCAGATAATTAATCCATAAATAAAGTTCTTTCATCGGCCGACAGCCCAGTTTTCACCACATTTTGCTCGCCGGGGGAAGCAGCCTTCTTCCCTCTGCTGAACAGTTAACAGAAAGAAGATGTAAGGGGATCTAATTAGTTCTGATAATCAGTTGCTTGACTTAAAAAGATAAAGGGACAGATTTCGTTTAGCAAGAATAATGAATCAACTTTCCTACAAAGGACCAGTCTAAATTCCTGCATTCAGCTCAATATCTGTTGTTAATCTGTGATGATCCCCCACCGGTGTTCTTCAAAAAAGCAAGCTCTGTTCTGAGACAGAACTGTAGTTTTAAAAAAGGAGGGAGCAGACAACCAGGCAAGCACAAAAATATTGTTAGAAGGAGAAGAAGAGGAAGAAGAAATATCCCACCCTATACTCTGAATCTCAGAGTGGTCACAATCTCCTTTCCCTTCCTCCCCCACAACAGACCCCCTGTGAGGTGGGCAGTGCTGAGAGAGCTCTTTCAGAAGCTGCCCTTTCAAGTACAGTGTCTCAGAGTGGCCTACAATCTCCTTTCCCTTCCTCCCCCACAACAGACACCCTATGAGGCGGTTGGGGCTGAGAGGGCTCTCCCAGAAGCTGCCCTTTCAAGGACAGAGTCTCAGAGCAGCCTACAATCTCCTTTCCCTTCCTCCCCCACAACAGACACCCTGTGAGGCGGGTGGGGCTGAGAGGGACTCTCCCAGAAGCTGCCCTTTCAAGGACAGAGTCTCAGAGCAGCCTACAATCTCCTTTCCCTTCCTCCCCCACAGCAGACACCCTGTGAGGTGGGTGGGGCTGAGAGGGCTCTCCCAGAAGCTGCCCTTTCAAGGACAGAGTCTCAGAGCAGCCTACAATCACCTTTCCCTTCCTCCCCCACAGCAGACACCCTGTGAGGTGGGTGGGGCTGAGAGGGCTCTCCCAGAAGCTGCCCTTTCAAGGACAGAGTCTCAGAGCAGCCTACAATCTCCTTTCCCTTCCTCCCCCACAGCAGACACCCTGTGAGGTGGGTGGGGCTGAGAGAGCTCTGCCAGAAGCTGCCCTTTCAAGGACAGAATCTCAGAGCGGTCTACAATCTCCTTTCCCTTCCTCCCCCACAACAGACACCCTGTGAGGTGGGTGGGGCTGAGAGAGCTCTCCCAGAAGCTGCCCTTTCAAGGACAACTCCTACAAGAGCTTTGGCTGACCCCAGACCATTCCAGCAGCTACAAATGGGAGCAGTGGGGAATCAAACCCGCTTTCCCCAGATAAGAGTCCGCACACTACGCCAAACTGGCTCTTTGGGAAATTGAACTTGAGGGGACTGGAGAAGAGGAGGCTGAGGGGGGGCAGGATTGCTTTGCCAGGATCTCTCAATTGCACAGCAGAGCGACAGAGCCAAGCCTCTCTTCCTTCTGTTGGCTAAGGCTCCTCCCCTCCTGGTCCCCTGGGGAAGGAAGGAAAGAGCCAGAGCTTCCTTTGCCCGGTTCCCCGGGTCCCATGGGAGAAATACAAAGAAATCACCTTTAAGACCAAAGAGTGCTAATATTTTAAGTATGTTTTATTTTATTTTTTTAAAAGCTTTTATTGCATTTGTCTGTGTCCTTTATAAAGTTTATATCTCTGCTACCCGGCATTAAATTTTAAGACACATTGCCCGGGCCGACAAGGTCTCATTTATGTCAGATCCGGCCCTCATAACAAATGAGTAACACCCCTGAGACCTATATGGCCCCTTCCAGCTCTGTGATTCTATGAACCCTGTATTTTCACTCAAGCAAACTAGTTTTTGCACCTCTTGGAAATCTCTTTACATGGTCATAACTATACCCCAAATTTCTATCAGTTTTATATGACTTGTGACTAGTCCAATTCAAGAAATATCTGGGGGCTTTGGGGGTGGAGCCAGGAGACATTGGGGGCGGAGCCAAGAACAGGGGTGTGACAAGCATAATTGAACTCCAAAGGGAGTTCTGGCCATCACATTTAAAGGGACGGCACACCTTTTTAAATGTCTTCCTTCCATAGGAAAGAATGGATAGGGGCACCTTTTGGGGCTCATAGAATTGGACCCCCTGGTCCAATTGTTTTGAAACTTGGGGGGTACTTTGGGGAGAGGCACTAGATACTATATTGAAAATTTGGTGCCTCTACCTCAAAAAACAGCTCAGAGCCCCCGAAACCTCCAGAACAATTCCCCATTATACCCTATGAGAATCGATCTCCACATAGGGAATAATGAAGACATTTCCCTCTCTCCCCCCCCCCACCGTTTCTGGCGAGTCTGAAGCAGGGGATTGGCCTCTCTTCTCACCAGTTGCTGCCAGCTTCTTCACAACAACACAGACACACCATCCCAAATTGAAGCCTTTCAAGTCAAGCCTCTGGAGGTGCAAAGGCACATAGTCCTTTGCGGGCGGGGCTCTCCCTCCCCCCAGCCAGCTGACTGGGAGCAGGAAGCAGCCTGGGAAAACGGAAGAAAGGCTGCTGCGATCGGGGCCGGGTGGGAAGGGAAGGGCAAGGAGAAGCTGCTGGGATCGGGGCTGGGTGGGAAGGGCCACCATTCCCCCCCCCCTTTCCGGATTTTTGGCGAGCGGGGGGAGGAGGCTCCAAATCGGGGGTCCCCCGCCCAGGCAGGGGATTTGGGATGCCTACTTGTGACTTTGCTAGAAGAAGAAGAAGAAGAAGAAGAAGACTGCAGATTTACACCTCGCCCTTCTCTCTGAATCAATCTCAGAGCAGCTTACAATCTCCTTTATCTCCTTCCCCCACCAGACACCCTGTGAGGCAGGTGGGGCCGAGAGAGCTCTCGCAGCAGCTGCCCTTTCAAGGACAACTCCTACAAGAACTACGGTTGACCCAAGATCATTCCAGCAGCTGCAAGTGGAGGAGTGGGGAAACAAACCCGGTTCTCCCAGATAAGAGCCCGCGCACTTCACAATTACACCAAACTGGCTCTCTAGAATCCTGGGGATTGTCGTTTGGTGGTGAAGGCATGGAGACTTGTACATGGAAGGTCTCTGGCCCCCTTTATAGCATTAGAGTTCTCAAGGGACAGGGAATGATTAATAAATAAGTATGGCAGTAAGTTTGCCTCAGGATGTCCTAGCTGAGCACTTAAAGCATTGCTAGATTTGGGTCCCAGAGTATCTTTTGGGGCCTCATAGGGTTTATTTATTTATTTATTTGGGATTTGTATCCCGCCCTTCCCACAAGTGGCTCAGGGCGGCTTCCAACAACTAATCAAACATAAATTTAACAATTTTAAATATAAAACAATTAAATAATTAACATTTAAACATTAAAACCAGTAACATTTCACTTCATAAAAACAATACAGCTTAAAACCAATAACATGTCATTTTATATAAACAGATGGCTGGCCAGTTACGTCAAGTTTTTATCCCCGCTAGGTGTAGGCTAGCCGGAAGAGGGTCGTCTTACATGCCCTGCGGAATTGAGCCAAGTCCCGCAGGGCCCTCACCTCTTCCGGCAGCTGATTCCACCAAGTGGGGGCCATAACGGAGAAAGCCCTTTCTCGGGTGACTTTCAAGCGGGCTTCCTTTGGCCCGGGGATAGAGAGGAGATTTTGTGTTCCTGATCTCAGTGCTCTCTGGGGAACATGTGGGGAGAGACGGTCCTTCAGGTAGGCAGGTCCCAGGCCATATAGGGCTTGCCAGCCTCCAGGTGGGGCATGGAGATATCCTGCTTTTACTGGCACTTTAGCATGCTGAGGCCCCTCCCCTCGCCAAACCCCGCCCTCTCTCAGATCCACCCCCAAAGTCTCCAAGTATTTTCCAGCACAGACTTGGCAACCCTAGGGTCTGAGCTTTTGCTATGGGACTTGAATCTATTCAGGGTGTCGAACTAATTTGTTATGAGGGCCGGATCTAGCATAAATGAGACCTTGCTGGGCCGGACCATGTTGGGCCAGGCCATATGTGTAGCTATGTAACATTCAGTACCAGAGGTACAAACTTTATAAAGGACTCAGGCAAACACAGTTAAAGATTTTTTAAAAAACTTAAAAATAAAACATGCTTAAAACATTAGCACTCGTTGGTCTTAAAGGTGCTTTCTGTGTATCTCTCCCATGCAATTCAGGGAACTGGGCAAAGGAAGCTCTGGCTCTTTCCTTCCTTCCCCAGGGGACCAGGAGGGGGAGGAGCCTCAGACAATAGAAGGAAGAGAGGCTTGGCTCAGTAGCTCTGCTGTGTGATTGAGAGAGGCTGGCAAAGCAAGCTGTGCCTCCCCCCCTCCTCCCCAAGGGAGGAGCCTCAGCCAATGGAGAAAATAGAGGCTTTGCTCTGTAGCTCCTGTGCGATTGAGCAAGCCTTGCAAAGCAAGCTGTGATGCAGAAGGAAGCAAGAGAGAGAGAGAAGGAAGCAGATGACAGCCAGTTGTTCAGGGGTCTGCTAGGAGTCCTCTGAGGCTCTGATTTGGCCCCCGGGCCGCATGTTTGACACCCTTGGTTTTACAGCATTGTTGTTGTTTTTTCCTTTTTAAAGATGGTTATTAATAGCCGTTGACTTCTCTTTTGTAGCCTTGACTGTGTTTGTGTGTTTCAGAGCCCACCTTCATTCACATGGCGCTGGTACAGGACAGCAGGAAAAGCGCGGACCGAATTTACGTGTTCTTCACTGAAACTGCCGTTGAATTTGAGTTCTATGACAAGATTCGGGTCTCGCGAGTGGCCCAGCTCTGCCCAGTGAGTATTTGAATGCCCGGTCTGTCTCTGTTGTGGGGCTGTATGGATCGTGTTGCAATAAGAACAGAAGAACAGAAGAGAAGCCATGTTGGATCAGGCCAATGGCCCCTCCAGTCCAACACTCTGTGTCACAGAAGAACATAAGAGAAGCCCTGTTGGATCAGGCCAGTGGCCCCTCCAGTCCAACACTCTGTGTCACATAAGAACATAAGAGAACCCCTGTTGGATCAGGCCAGTGGCCCCTCCAGTCCAACACTCTGTGTCACATAAGAACATAAGAGAAGCCCTGTTGGATCAGGCCAGTGGCCCCTCCAGTCCAACACTCTGTGTCACATAAGAACATAAGAGAAGCCATGTTGGATCAGGCCAATGGCCCCTCCAGTCCAACACTCTGTGTCACATAAGAACATAAGAGAAGCCCTGTTGGATCAGGCCAGTGGCCCCTCCAGTCCAACACTCTGTGTCACATAAGAACATAAGAGAAGCCCTGTTGGATCAGGCCAGTGGCCCCTCCAGTCCAACACTCTGTGTCACATAAGAACATAAGAGAAGCCCTGTTGGATCAGGCCAGTGGCCCCTCCAGTCCAACACTCTGTGTCACATAAGAACATAAGAGAAGCCCTGTTGGATCAGGCCAGTGGCCCCTCCAGTCCAACACTCTGTGTCACATAAGAACATAAGAGAAGCCCTGTTGGATCAGGCCAGTGGCCCCTCCAGTCCAACACTCTGTGTCACATAAGAACATAAGAGAAGCCCTGTTGGATCAGGCCAATGACCCCTCCAGTCCAACACTCTGTGTCACATAAGAACATAAGAGAAGCCATGTTGGATCAGGCCAATGACCCCTCCAGTCCAACACTCTGTGTCACATAAGAGAAGCCATGTTGGATCAGGCCAGTGGCCCCTCCAGTCCAACACTCTGTGTCACATAAGAACATAAGAGAAGCCATGTTGGATCAGGCCAATGACCCCTCCAGTCCAACACTCTGTGTCACATAAGAGAAGCCCTGTTGGATCAGGCCAGTGGCCCCTCCAGTCCAACACTCTGTGTCACATAAGAACATAAGAGAAGCCATGTTGGATCAGGCCAATGACCCCTCCAGTCCAACACTCTGTGTCACATAAGAACATAAGAGAAGCCATGTTGGATCAGGCCAATGACCCCTCCAGTCCAACACTCTGTGTCACATAAGAACATAAGAGAAGCCCTGTTGGATCAGGCCAATGACCCCTCCAGTCCAACACTCTGTGTCACATAAGAGAAGCCATGTTGGATCAGGCCAGTGGCCCCTCCAGTCCAACACTCTGTGTCACATAAGAACATAAGAGAAGCCCTGTTGGATCAGGCCAGTGGCCCCTCCAGTCCAACACTCTGTGTCACATAAGAACATAAGAGAAGCCATGTTGGATCAGGCCAATGGCCCCTCCAGTCCAACACTCTGTGTCACATAAGAACATAAGAGAAGCCCTGTTGGATCAGGCCAGTGGCCCCTCCAGTCCAACACTCTGTGTCACATAAGAACATAAGAGAAGCCCTGTTGGATCAGGCCAGTGGCCCCTCCAGTCCAACACTCTGTGTCACATAAGAACATAAGAGAAGCCCTGTTGGATCAGGCCAGTGGCCCCTCCAGTCCAACACTCTGTGTCACATAAGAACATAAGAGAAGCCCTGTTGGATCAGGCCAGTGGCCCCTCCAGTCCAACACTCTGTGTCACATAAGAACATAAGAGAAGCCCTGTTGGATCAGGCCAATGGCCCCTCCAGTCCAACACTGTTTTATTGCCTATATTGTTCTATATTGTAATTCTAATGGTTTATTTATTATGATGTGTTTTTATGGATTGTTGTTAGCCGCCCTGAGCCTGCCAAGGTGGGGGAGGGGCGGGATATAAATGAAATTAATAAATAAATAATAAATAATAAATAATAAATAACACTCTGTGTCACATAAGAACATAAGAGAAGCCATGTTGGATCAGGCCAATGGCCCATCCAGTCCAACACTCTGTGTCACATAAGAACGTGAGAGAAGCCCTGCTGGATCAGGCCAATGGCCCATCCAGTCCAACACTCTGTGTCACATAAGAACATGAGAGAAGCCCTGCTGGATCAGGCCAATGGCCCATCCAGTCCAACACTCTGTGTCACATAAGAACATGAGAGAAGCCCTGCTGGATCAGGCCAATGGCCCATCCAGTCCAACACTCTGTGTCACATAAGAACGTGAGAGAAGCCCTGCTGGATCAGGCCAATGGCCCATCCAGTCCAACACTCTGTGTCACAGAAGAACATGAGAGAAGCCCTGTTGGATCAGGCCAGTGGCCCATCCAGTCCAACACTCTGTGTCACATAAGAACATAAGAGAAGCCATGTTGGATCAGGCCTATGGCCCATCCAGTCCAACACTCTGTCACATAAGAACATAAGAGAAGCCATGTTGGATCAGGCCAATGGCCCATCCAGTCCAACACTCTGTGTCACATAAGAGAAGCCCTGTTGGATCAGGCCAGTGGCCCCTCCAGTCCAACACTCTGTGTCACATAAGAACATAAGAGAAGCCATGTTGGATCAGGCCAATGACCCCTCCAGTCCAACACTCTGTGTCACATAAGAGAAGCCATGTTGGATCAGGCCAGTGGCCCCTCCAGTCCAACACTCTGTGTCACATAAGAACATAAGAGAAGCCCTGTTGGATCAGGCCAGTGGCCCCTCCAGTCCAACACTCTGTGTCACATAAGAACATAAGAGAAGCCATGTTGGATCAGGCCAATGGCCCCTCCAGTCCAACACTCTGTGTCACATAAGAACATAAGAGAAGCCCTGTTGGATCAGGCCAGTGGCCCCTCCAGTCCAACACTGTTTTATTGCCTATATTGTTCTATATTGTAATTCTAATGGTTTATTTATTATGATGTGTTTTTATGGATTGTTGTTAGCCGCCCTGAGCCTGCCAAGGTGGGGGAGGGCGGGATATAAATGAAATTAATAAATAAATAATAAATAATAAATAACACTCTGTGTCACATAAGAACATAAGAGAAGCCATGTTGGATCAGGCCAATGGCCCATCCAGTCCAACACTCTGTGTCACATAAGAACGTGAGAGAAGCCCTGCTGGATCAGGCCAATGGCCCATCCAGTCCAACACTCTGTGTCACATAAGAACATGAGAGAAGCCCTGCTGGATCAGGCCAATGGCCCATCCAGTCCAACACTCTGTGTCACATAAGAACATGAGAGAAGCCCTGCTGGATCAGGCCAATGGCCCATCCAGTCCAACACTCTGTGTCACAAAGTGGCCAAAAACCCCAGGTGCCATCAGGAGGTCCATCAGCGGGGCCAGGACACTAGAAGCCCTCCCACTGTTGCGCTCCCCCCAAGCACCAAGAATACAGAGCATTACTGCCCCAGACAGAAGAACATCAGAGAAGCCATGTTGGATCAGGCCATCCAGTCCAACGCTCTGTGTCACACAGTGGCCAAAAAACCCCAGGTGTCATCAGCAGGTCCACCAGTGGGGCCAGGACACTAGAAGCCCTCCCACTGTGCCCCCCCAAGCACCAAGAATACAGAGCATCACTGCCCCAGACAGAGAGTTCCAACAATACACTGTGGTTAATAGCCACTGATGGACCTCTGCTCCATATGTTTATCCAATCCCGTCTTGAAGCTGGCTGTGCTTGCAGCCGCCACCACCTCCTGTGGCAGTGAATTCCACATGTGAATCACCCTTTGTGTGAAGAAGGACTTCCTTTTATCCGTTCTAACCCGACTGCTCAGCAATTTCATTGAATGTTCACGAGTTCTCATATTGCGAAAAAGGGAGAAAAGGACTTCTTTCTTTACTTTCTCCATCCCATGCAATATTTAAAAATGGTCCAAGGACCTAAAACCGCTAAGTGAACACAAACTAACGTTCCCCCGCCATTGCTTCGCCCTGCTCTGTGGGGGTTTAGAAAGACGTTGGTGCCTCAATATCTGAAGGATCTCTCTGGCTGTGATCACACACACAAAACAATGCACTTTCAATCCAGTTTCAATGCGCTTTCCAAGTGGATTTTGCCAGTAAAATCCAGTGGGAAAGTGCATTGAAACTGGATTGAAAGTGCATTGTTTTGTGTGTGTGATCGTAGCCTTTGGGTCCCTAATTTAAAGCTGATGTACCGTAGCAAATGAGAGGGTAAAAATTTTGCCTCAGTCACATAGGCTTCCCAATCCCCAGGTCCCAGCGGGGGATCCCCCGGTTTTACAGGCTTCCCCCCCCCCACCCCCAGCCAGCTGGCTGGCGGGGAAAACCCCACCCCCTCATCCACCATGCAGCTCCAGATCTTGGGCAGGTTTAGAAATCTGCTAACGGGTCTGTTTCAAAACGTGTGTGTGTGAGGGAGAGAGAGAGAGCAGCGTAGCCCCTGTTCTTTTCAGATGTCGTTGTGGAGGAACCAGACCCAATAAGTGTGTGTGTGTGAGAGAGAGAGAGACAGAGAGGGTTGCCAATCTCCAGGTTTGGAGGCCCTCCCTCCCCCCGCTTTTGGGTCATCAGAAAGCGGCGGAGGGGAGGGAAATGTCTACTGGGCAATCTTTATTCCCTATGGAGAGCGATTCCTATAAGGAATAATGGGGAATTGATCCGCAGGTATCGGGGGCTCTGGAAGGGCTGTTTTTTAAGGTAGAGGCACCATATTTTCAGTATAGCATCCAGTGCCTCTCCCCAAAATACCCCCCAAGTTTCAAAAAGATTGGACCAGAGGGTCCAATTCTATGAGCCCCAAAAGAAGGTGCCCCTATCCTTCATGATTTCCTATGGAAGGAAGGAATTGAAAAGGTGTGCTGTCCCTTTCAATGTGATGGCCAGAACTCCCTTTGGAGTTCAATTATGCTTGTCGCACCCTTGCTCCTGGCTCCGCCCCCAATGTCTCCTGGCTCCACCCCCAAAGTCTCCTGGCTCCACCCCTGAAGTCCCCAGATATTTCTTGAATTGGACCTAGCAACCCTAGTCACATAAGCCAGCCTTATCCAAGACTCTTTCTCTCATACCTCCCACTCTGTGAAGCAGAAGAAACAATGCTGGGGTTCCATGCAGGTTGTCGTTGGGGTTTGTAGCCAGCTTTCTTGGTTCATTTCCCAGCTCTGCCTAAAAAACAGAGATCAGGGCATTTGCCCCTCTTTCGGACCTGTTGTCCTGGTGATCAACCACTGATGCTAATTTAGGGTTGCCAATCCCCAGGTGGGCAGAGAAATCCAAACATCTGAAGCTGCCTTCTACTGAATCAGACCCCCCTTGGTCCATCAAAGTCGTCTACTCAGACTGGCAGCGGCTCTCCAGGGTCTCAAGCGGAGGTTTTTCACGCCTACTTGCCTGGACCCTTTTTAGTTGGAGATGCCGGGGATTGAACCTGGGACCTTCTGCTTACCAAGCAGATGCTCTACCACTGAGCCACCGTCCCTCCATCTCCATCACCTACTGCCTGGACCCTTTTTAGTTGGAGATGCCGGGGATTGAACCTGGGACCTTCTGCTTACCAAGCAGATGCTCTACCACTGAGCCACCGTCCCTCCATCTCCATCACCTACTGCCTGGACCCTTTTGAGTTGGAGATGCCGGGGACTGAACCTGGGACCTTCTGCTTCCCAAGCAGATGCTCTACCACTGAGCCACCTTCCCTCCATCTTCATCACCTACTGCCTGGACCCTTTTGAGTTGGAGATGCCGGGGATTGAGCCTGGGACCTTCTGCTTATGAAGCCGATGCTCTGCCACTGAGCCACTGTCCCTCCCTAAAGTCAGTATTGTCTACTCAAACTGGCTGCGGCTCTCCAGGGTCTCAAGCTGAGGTTTTCCACACCTGTTTGCCTGGACCCTTTTTTGGAGACGCACAAGGCTTTCCGTGAAAACCAGCCTCCGTACAACCAACAAACTCACTAAACAATACAAGAATACAAAAGCATATATTAGTTCATGAAAGACTATACAATTAGTCCTTAACAAAATAGAGAACGTGTTCACCAAGAATCAATCCAGTCTTTAAGGCAATCATTGCTCAGTTCATTTCAAGGAATCCTGCTGAAATAAGGAATCCTGGTGAAATAGTTGTGCAGATGATCAGTGTCTCTCAATCTATGCAGCCAGCAATCCAAAAGGTTGAAAAGAACAAGGTCGTACTGGAACCCTTGTTTCGCACAAGCTTCTTCGAGCTGCAAAAACCCTTCAGTCACACGGTGAAGATCTTTGTGCTGTGGTACGGAGGCTGGTTTTCACGGAAAGCCTTGTGCTTTGGATTTCTCTGCCTATAATTGCCGTGATTCTTTTTGTGGGTTGCACGATCCCCAGGTGGGGGCAGGGAGATCCCCCGGTTTGGAAGCTCTCCCCTTGCTTTAGGGTCATCAGAAAGTGGAGTGGGGGAGGGAAGTGTCTGTTGGCACTCCATTATTCCCTATGGAGACCTATTCCCATAGGGTATAATGGAGAATTCATCTGCGGGTATCTGGGACTCTGGAGGGTGGGGCTGTTTTTTGAGGTAGAGGCACCAGATTTGCAGCATGGCATCCGGTGCCTCTCCTCGAAAGGATTGGACCAGGGGGGATCCAATTCTATGAGCCCCGAAAGAAGGTGCCCCCATCCTTCATTATTTCCATTGGAGGCATTTACAAGGTGTGTGGTCCCTTTAAAGGTGATGGCCGCCGGCTAGAACTCTCTTTGGAGTTCAGTTATGCTTGTCACAATCTTGTTCCTGGCTACGCCCCCAAAGTCCCCAGGTATTTCTTGAATTGGACTTGACAACCCTAGGCTCATCCTGTAGTTCTTCTGGGTCTGCCATTTTTGTTTGTTAGTTTGCCATCAATCAATTCTTCTTCTAAGCCAGGGGTGTCAAACATACGGCCTGACGGCTGAATCAGGCCCCCGGAGGGCTTCTATCAGCCCCCCCGAGCAACTGGCTGTCATCTGCTTCCTTCTCTGTCTATCTTTCTTCCCTCTGCATCATAGCTTGCTTTGCCAGGCTTGCTCAATTGCACAGGAGCTACAGAGCAAAGTCTGTTTTCTCCATTGGCTGAGACTCCTCCCTTGGGGAGGAAGGGGGAGAGGCAGAGCTTGCTTTGCCAGGCTCTCTCAATCACACAGCGGAGCTACTGAGCCAAGCCGTGCTTCCTTCTATTGGCTGAGGCTCCTCCCCCTCCTCATCCCCTGAAGAAGGAAGGAAAGAAGCAAGAGCTTCCTTTGCTCAGTTCCCTGGATCCCGTGAGAAAAATGCTTTCTTTGTAGCTCTCTCATGGGATCCAGGGAACTGGGCAAAGGAAGCTCTTGCTTCTTTCCTTCCTTCCTCAGGGGATGAGGAGGGGGAGGAGCCTCAGCCAATAAAAGGAAGCGCGGCTTGGCTCAGTAGCCAATGAGTGCAAATGTTTTAAGCATATTTTAAGGGGTTTTTTAAATCTTTAATTGTGTTTGTCTGTTTCCTTTATAAAGTTCATGTCTCTACTCCCTAATCTTAAATAGGTACACACATGGCCCAGCCCGGTTCGATAAGTAGCTCATTGATGTCCGATTCGGCCCTCATAACAAATGAGTTTGACACCCCTGCTCTAAGCTGTGCGTGTGAGCAAAAATTCAACTTCATGAGCTACTGGCATTACACTTGCGAGAGAGCCATTTGGCTGCAGCATCGATGACTTTGTGCTGGGGCCGTGCTTCTCAAGCTGAAACAAAAAAGTGTGAGCCGGAAGCTAAAAAACTGTGAGCCAGTTCTCGCTAACTTCAAAACTGCACCGGTTGAATTATTGCTCTCACACGTAAAGTGTGTAAATAAGCATTTAGTGCAATACAAAACAACACGTGCAGCAAAGCATTTGAACGCAGTCGCTCCCCCAGTCCATTTTCCTTGTCAAGGTCTTAGAGCCGTTGCTTTCTGCTGCTTTTTGCAGTCCGGACCTCGGGTGGAGTTGGGGGAGTCCTTCTGTACAATTTCTCTTAGACAGAACAAAGACCGTATTTCCTGGATTATTTACGGTTTCGTAGGAGTAACCCTTCGTCAGCCTTCTCTCAATCCTGCTTTTACTGGAGCCACAGTGCACTGAATTCGTTCACGGATCCACGCATGCCTTCACAAATCTCTGCTACCGGCTCTCCTACACTGGTGCCTGTGTTATTGTAGCTCTCACTAACTTGCCTTAGAGCAGGGGTGGCCAACGGTAGCACTCCAGATGGGGGTTTTTTTGCCTACAATTCCCATCAACCCCAGCCGTTGGCCATGCTGGCTGGGGCTGATGGGAGTTGTAGGCAAAAACATCTGGAGCGCTACCGTTGGCCACCCCTGGCTTAGAGGCAGCACTGCTCACAGCTGATGTATGCTGCATGGTGACCCCGTAGGATTTTCAAGGCAGCAGACATTCATCGGCGATTTCTGCCATTGCCTGCCTCTGCATGCCAGCCCTGGTATTCCTTGGTGGTCTCGCATCCGAAGACTAGCCAGGGCCTATCCTGCTTAGCCAGGATTCGATGAAATTGGGCTAGCAGGGCCAGGATCCAGCATTCCTGCATGCAGGCCTCAGATTCAGCCGGAGCTCACCGGAGCGCAGCTCCTGAACCTTTCTGAGGGCTCCCCCTCCTCCTCCCCACCTACCTTCTCCATTGAATAGGAGGTGCAGCTGCATAACAATCCCTGGATTAGGTAGGGTTGCCAAGTCCAATTCAAGAAATATCTGGGGACTTCGGCGGTGGAGCCAGAAGACTTTGGGGGTGGAGCCATGAGACATTGGGGGGCGGAGCCAGGAGCAAGGGTGCGACAATAATAAATGAACTCCAAAGGGAGTTCTGGCCATCGCATTGGAAGGGACCGCACGCCTTTTAAAATGCCTTCCTTCCGTAGGAAATAATGAAGGGTAGGGGCACCTTCTTTGGGGGCTCGTAGAATTGGACACCCTGGTCCGATCTTTTTGAAACTCGGGGGATATTTTGGGGAGAGGCACTGGATGCTACACTGAAAAATTGGTGCCTCTACTTCAATAAGCAGCCCTCCGAGAGCCCCAGATACCTGCGGATCAATTCTCCCATTATTTCCTATGGGAATCGGTCTCCCTAGGGAATAATGGAGTTCCCAGCAGACACTTCCCTCCCCTCCCCCTTCTTTCTGATGATCCTGAAATGGAGGGGGGGCTTCCAAACCGGGGGATCTCCTGCCCCAACCTGGGGATTGGCAACCCTATAACAATCTTGGATCAGGAGAGCAGGCAGCCAGCCAGCCCCCAGGGGCTTTGCCACACCCCCAGCAGCCCCCATTAATCCCTACAGAAGCCTACGCCACTTCTCCACTTCTTATGTGATTTTGGGTGGCTTGCTGGCCTTTTGACTTGGGGGGGGGCAGCTTAGGAGAGCCCTGGGCAAGCGAGGCCTGCTTGGGCTGGCTGGATCCCTAGCTAGCCCAACCAGGCCTCGCTCACCCGGGGCTTTCCTTCCTTGCGTCGGGTTGCTTTTGGCCGAGGGCTGGCGGCATATGCTAATGAGTTATGCTAATGAGCTCCGCCACCTATTTCCCCACAAAACGACCCCTGCCTGCCTGCAAATCAGGCTCCCTCGAACAGAGCACCGAAAAGGATATTTCTTCCAAACGCAGAGCGATCTTGGAGGCAGGCGTGTATTGAAAAACAGATGGACGTCGTTTTTAAAGTCCACCCTTGTTTGTTCTGTCCCTGAACTGGATTTCCAGTTCAACGTCGTCCAGGACGTCTTAGCGCTCAAAGCTGCCGAGGATGGGCACGAGACCATCTTTTATGGGATTTTTACACAGCAGTGGTAAGATGTTTCTTTGTCAAAAATCCGTTTCAGCCGGGTAGCGAAGGCATCTGCTCGACACAAGGCGGAACCGTTACAGTGAGCGGTGCAGTGTGAAATAAGGACGAGAAAGTTGGGGGTGCTCAGTCTCTGTCCTTGGGGGGAAAAAATGAAAGGAGGAATCCGCAAGTTTGTGAGACAGTTTGGTGTAGTGGTTAAGTGTGCGGACTCTTATCTGGGAGAACTGGGTTTGATTCCTTGCACCTGCTGGAATGGCCTTGGGTCAGCCATAGCTATCGCAGGAGTTGTCCTTGAAAGGGCAGCTTTTGGGAGAGCTCTCTCAGCCCCACCTGCCTCACAAGGTGTCTGTTGTGGGGGAGGAAGGGAAAGGAGATTGTAGGCTGCTCTGAGGCTCTGTCCTTGAAAGGGCAGCTTCTGGGAGAGCTCTCTCAGCCCCACCTGCCTCACGGGGTGTCTGTTGTGAGGGAGGAAGGGAAAGGAGGTTGTAGGCTGCTCTGAGGCTCTGTCCTTGAAAGGGCAGCTTCTGGGCGAGCTCTCTCAGCCCCACTCGCCTCACAGGATGTTTATTGTGGGGGAGAAAGAGAAAGGAGATTGTAAGCTGCTCTGAGTCTCTTTCCTTGAAAGGGCAGCTTCTGGAAGAGCTCTCTCAGCCCCACTCGCCTCACAGGGTGTTTATTGTGGGGGAGAAAGGGAAAGGAGATTGTAAGCTGCTCTGAGTCTCTTTCCTTGAAAGAGCAGCTTCTGGGAGAGCTCTCTCAGCCCCACCTGCCTCACAGGGTGTCTGTTGTGGGGGAGGAAGGGAAAGGAAATTGTAGGCCGCTCTGAGACTCTGTCCTTGAAAGGGCAGCTTATGGTAGAGCTCTCAGTCCCACCTGCCTCACAGGGTGTCTGTTGTGTGTGGGGGTGGGAGGTAAAAGGAGATTGTGACCGCTCTGAGACTGTGAGATTTGGAGTGGCGGGCAGGATATAAATCCAATATCATCATCATCTCTTCTACTTGGAAAACTAGTTTAGGAAAGAATGGGGGGGCATGGAATGTGGAAGAGCTGGCACAGCACAGAGATGTTAACGAAGTTGTCTGGACACACAAAAAAAATGGCGACAGAGGAATGAAAGTGGAACATTAGAGCAATCTGGAAAATGGCTAAATCCGCTCTCCCTCCCCTCCCCCGCTTTCTTTTTTGATAAAAGGGGAAAGCTGGACATTTCGGCAGTTTGCGCCTTCAGCCTGGGAACCATCCGAGACGTCTTTCTGAAAGGAAGCTACAAAGTCCCCCTCTCCTTGGACTGTTCCCACGTGAACTGGGTGCCGCACAGGGGAGATGTGCCGTCCCCTCGCCCTGGCGGCGTAAGCCTCCTTTGCCCCGGTGGACAGCTGCGTGGGGAGGGAAGGGCAGGGAAGTCCTGAACCACTGCAGAAGAACCTCCTTACATCCCCCACTCTTGCTTCCTTCTGCTTCACAGCTTGCTTTGCAAGGCTTGCTCAATTGCCCAGGAACTACAGAGCAAAACCTCTATCTTCTCCATTGGCTGAGGCTCCTTCCTTGGGGAGGAAGGGGCGGGGAAGAGGCAGAGCTTGCTTTGGCAAGCTCTCTCAATTGCACAGCAGAGCTGTTGAGTCAAGCCTCTCTTCCTTCTATTGGCTGAGACTCCTCCCCCTCCTGCTCCCCTGAGGAAGGAAAGAAGAGCCAGAGCTTCCTTTGCCCAATTCCCTGGATCCCATGGAGTTAGGTCGCCAGTCCCCTGTTGGGGCAGGGGATCCCCAGGTCATCAGAAAGTGGGGGGGTAGGGTTGCCAAGTCCAATTCAAGAAATAGCTGGGGACTTTGGGGGTGGAGCCAGGAGACATTGGGGGTGGAGCCAGGAGCATGGGTGTGTCAAGCGTAACTGAACTCCAAAGGGAGTTCTGGTCAGTCATCACATTTAAAGGGACTGCACGCCGTTTAAAAGCCTTCCCTCAATTGGAAACAATGGATAGGGACGCCTTCCTTGCGGGCTCCTAGAATTGGACCCCCTGGTTCAATCTTTTTGAAACTTGGAAGAGGCTTTGAGGAGAGGCACTGGATGCTGTGCTGCAAATTCGGCGTCTCTACCTCAAACAACAGCTCCTCCCAGAGCCCCAGATACCCGTGGATTAATTTTCCATTATACTCTATGGGAATTGGTCGCCATAGAGCAGGGGTCCTCAAACTTTTTAAATAGGGGGCCAGTTCACTGTCCCTCAGACTGTTGGAGGGCCGGACTGCCGTTACTGTACAAGGCCGCGGGCCGTCAGTTCTCCGTCTTCTGCATCTCTCTCCCTTCCCCACACCACACACCCTGGCCTGGGAACTCACCTCACCTCGGTATCACCTCACACTCTGTCTCTGCCGCCTCAGCCCAGTGCCGGAAGTGTGCGTTGCTAACGCGAGTTTAGGTCGAACGTCACTTCCGGTCTGTTTTTGCCATAACCCGGCGGGCCGCATAAACGTCCTCAGCGGGCTGCATCTGTCCCGCGGGCCGTAGTTTGAGGACCCCTGCCATAGAGAATAATGGAGTGCCCAGCAGATATTTCCCGCCCCTCCCCCGCTCTCTGATGACCCTGAAGCGGGGGGAGGGCCTCCAAACTGAGGGATCCCCTGTCCCCACCTGGGGATTTATGCCAAAAGCAAAATACACGTCTGTGATATGAATAGGCTACCGGACTTTTAAAATAATTTTTAAATATGTTTGCATGCTTTTTAAATATAAAACTGCTTCAGACTCAATGTATTTGACACAAAAGTTCACATTGACAACCATAGAACGCAGCTGAATCCCTATAAACAGAGCCCGTAGTGATTAACTGATACAGCATACACGTGACTAGTTAATAATATAATAGACGCCGCGTTCCGTGTTCCCACTTGGTCAGTATTACGGTATCTTCCACTTAAGCTGTATATTGCAAGGGAGCAAGCCAGTTCCTTTTACTAGAAGCATAGCAAAGTCTCCCACTCCATTGCTGGCTACGATACTCTTCCAGCAAACTGGATGATGCAAGCACTGAGGCTTCCTGAAGGAAAGACCTTGACAATATAAATAACCAAACTCTAATACAGGTTGTTTATGAACAAATATGATGTATTTCAAGGACCCACCTGGAGACTGGCAACCCTAGTGTGGTGGGAGGGAAATGTCTGCTGGGCACTCCATTATTCCCTATTGGAGGGAATAATGGAGGGCACTCCATTATTCCCTATTGGAGACCAATTTCAATAGGGTACAATGGAGAATTGATCTGTTGCGAAGTCCAATTTAAGAAATATCTGGGGACTTTGGGGGTGGAGCCAGGAGACTTTGGGGGTGGAGCCAAGATCAAGGCAGTAACAAGCATAATTGAACTCCAAAGGGAGTTCTGGCCATCACATTTAAAGGGACGGCACACCTTTTCAATGCCTTCCTTCCATAGGAAATAATGAAGGATAGGGGAACCTTCTTTTGGGGCTCATAGAATTGGACCCCCTGGTCCAATCGTTTTGAAACTTGGGGGGTATTTTGGGGAGAGGCACTAGATGCTATACTGAAAATTTGGTGCCTCTACCCCAACAAACGTCCCTCCTAAAGCCCCAGATACCCACGGATCAATTCTCCATTATTTTCTATGGGAATAAATCTCCATAGGGAATAACAGAGTTCCCAGCAGACATTTCCCTCCCCTCCCCCCCCTTTCTGATGACCCTGAAGCGGGGGGAGGGCCTCCAAACCAGGGGATCCCCTGCTTGCAGCTGGGGATTGGCAACCCTACCCACCTCACAGGGTGTAGGGGAGGAAGAGAAAGGAGATTGTAGGCCACTCTGAGACTCTGTCCTTGAAAGGGCAGCTTCTGGGAGAGGTCTCTCAGCCCCACCCACCTCACAGGGTGTCTGTTGTGGGGGAGGAGGGGAAAGGAGTTTGTAGGCCGCTCTGATACTTCTTTGCCTATTAGGCCACACCCCCTGATGTAGCCAATCCTTCTGGAGCTTACTGGGCTCTTCTTACAGGGCCTAGTGTAAGGTCTTGGGGGATTGGCTACATCAGGGGGTTTGGCCTAATATGCAAAGGAGCTCCTGCTGCAAAAAAAAAAGCCCTGGTGTCTCCCACACCGCCACTTTGCATGTTCTACCAAGCTCTCACTTTCTCTTGTTTTCCAGTGCATTGACGTTTCTGCCCACAATCAGGGATACAACTCTTCTCTCGACTTGCCGGATCAAGTCCTGCAGTTTGCCAGAGACCAACCCCTACTGGACGACACTGTGACCCCGATCGGCCGTCGGCCGGTGCTGCTGAAAAGAGGCACAAAATATACACGGCTCACGGTAGACCGAGCCGTTGGCTTGGATAATTCATCGTACAACATCCTTTTCCTAGGGACAGGCAAGTGGGTTTCCGTACCCATTCCTCATATAATTATTTAAATATCTGTCTCTCTATTTCAGGGGTGGCCAAACTGTGGCTCGGGAGCCACATGTGGCTCTTTCACAAATATTGTGTGGCTCTCCAAGCCCCCACTGCCCCAACAGCCAGCTTGGAGAAGGCATTTCTCTAAATCACTTCTCCAAGCCAAGCCAGCTGGTGGCTTGGGGAATGTATTTAAAGTTGCTTTCTTTCCACTCTCTCTCCATCCCCTCTCTCCCCTCTATTTTCCTCCCTTCCTCCCTCCCTTCCTTCCTCCTTCCTTCCTTGTGGCTCTCCAACATCTGACGTTCATGTCTTGCGGGCTTTCAAACATCTGAGATTTATTCTATGTGGCTCTGACATTAAGCAAGTTTGGGCACCCCCCCGCTCTACTACCTTGACACGGGATTTAAAAATCTACGTTTTGTTTTTGCTCAGACAGCGGCTACTTGCATAAGGCTCTCAGCTGCCACGGGGAGACGATCATCATAGAAGAGATACAGCTTTTCCCATCCCCAGAGCCTGTGCAGACACTGAAGCTGGTTCCCAAAAAGGTATCACGTCTGCCTCAGCCTGTATAGCGCAAGACCCTTCTCTTTCTCTCCCTAAACTCATTTCCCATTTGTACAGCTTTTTTTCCCACATGGCTGAGGACTTGCTTACCTTAGGGGGCCGTCTCTCCCCACATGTTCCCCGGAGGGTACTTAGATCGGGAACACAAAACTTAGTATCAATCCCTGGGCCGAGGGAGGCAAGACTGAAAACAACATGAGACGGAGCCTTCTCAGTTGCTGCCCCTCATTGGTGTAGGGTTGCCAAGTCCAATTCAAGAAATATCTGGGGACTTTGGGGGTGGAGCCAGGAGACTTTGGGGGTGGAGCCAGGAGACATTAGGGGTGGAGCCAAGATCAAGGGTGTGATAAGCATAATTGAACTCCAAGGGAGTTCTGGCCATCACATTTCAAGGGACGGCACACCTTTTCAATGCCTTCCTTCCATAGGAAATAATGAAGGATAGGGGCACCATCTTTTGGGGCTCATAGAATTGGACCCCCTGGTCCAAACTTTTTGAAACTTGGGAGGTATTTTGGGGAGAGGCACTAGATGCTATACTGAAAATTTGGTGCCTCTATCACAAAAAACAGCCCCTCCAGAGCCCCTGGTACCCACGGCTCAATTCCCCATAATTCCCTATGGGAATCGTTCATGGAGGTACATGATGGCTCTGGGGGCGGGACTTCCCCTGCAGGCCAGCTGGCTGGGGGAGGGGGGAAGCCTGTAAAACCAGGGGATCCCCCTCTGGGACCTGGGGATTGGGAAGCCTACATTGGTGGAACCAGCTGCCTGAGGAGATCAGAGTCTTGCGGGGCCTTGCCCAGTTCCGCAAGGCTCGCAAGATGACACTGCTTCCGTTAGCGTTTACCTCCAATGCTGACCGCCACCACCGAGACGCTACATCCAATGGATGCTTACGATCACTGAACGCCATCTTAAATCTGTATCGAAATTAGCACCAAATTATTTTAAACTGTTTCATGCTTTTAACGTAAAGGTTTTTTATCATTAAGTGATGCGTTGGGAAGAGAGCCCCGTGGAGCAGAGTGGTAAAGCTGCAGTACCGCAGGCTAGCTCTCTGCTCACGACCTGAGTTCGATCCCTTGCGGAAGCTGGGTTCAGGTAGCCGGCTCGAGGTCGACTCAGCCTTCCATCCTTCCGCAGCCGGTCAAATTTGTCCTCAGCTCGCTGGGGGGAAAGCGTAGAGGACCGGGGAAGGCGAGGGCAGAGCACTCCGTAAAAAAGTCTGCCACGAAAACGTCGTGACGCGACGTCACCCCAGAATTGGAAACGACTGGTGCTTGCACAGGGGACCTTTTTTACCTTTTTTATGTGTTTACCTTTACCTTTTTTATGTGTTGTGAGCCCGCTTCAGTGGGGAGGGCAGGGTATAAATCCAATAAAACGAATGAACGAATTGTAACGTACTCAAAGCGGAGACGAGAGCAGGGCAACATAGTTTATTAGGAGCACGTTGCAAGAGAGAGAGCATGCGGGCCGGGCCCCGCTTATATACAATTCCCGGTACAGCCTACTGGACAGGTCAGGCCAATCCCGACCTGTTGAACTTCCCACCGTAGCTGTTGATTGGCGGGAGGTTCCGCGCCGGGCGCTGGAGGCTTCTGGGACAGCCCTGTTGCCTCTGTGGGGGGCTTTTATTTACTGATACACTACACGAATGCAGGGGGGAAAGTTAACAGCTGGACACTGTGTTCTTTCCAGGGCCTTTTGTACGCAGGGTCTGCCTCTCGGCTTGTGCAGCTTCCTGTGGCAACCTGCGCCCGGTATCGGTGCTGCTTCGATTGCGTCCTGGCCAGAGATCCTTACTGCGCGTGGTCCTTGCCTCTTCGCAGCTGCGTCCACGCGGCCGGCCAGCCCCGGAGTTCACAGTAAGTCACGTAACAATGACGAAGTGTGGATAATAACTGTGCTTATCAGGCAGGTTTGTTTTTTTTTTAGCCTTCTGTGACTATGTCATCTTGGCAACGGCTCTGCAAAGTCAATTCCGGGTAGGGTTGCCAAGTCCAATTCAAGAAATATCTGGGGGCTTTGGGGGTGGAGCCAGGAGACTTTGGGGGCGGAGCCGGGAGACATTAGGGGTGGAGCCAAGATCAAGGCTGTGGCAAGCATCATTGAACTCCAAAGGGAGTTCTGGCCATCACATTGAAAGGGACGGCACACCTTTTCAATGCCTTCCTTCCATAGGAAAGAACGAAGGATAGGGGCACCTTCTTTTGGGGCTCATAGAATTGGACCCCCTGGTCCAATCTTTTTGAAACTTGGGGGGTATTTTGGGGAGAGGCATTAGATGCTATACTGAAAATTTGGTGCCTCTACCCCCAAAAACAGCCCCCCCCAGAGCCCCAGAAACCTGCGGATCAATTCTCGATGATTTTCTATGGGAATAAATCTCCATAGGCAATAACAGAGTTCCCAGCAGACATTTCCCTCCCCTCCCCCCGCTTTGTTATGACCCTGAAGCGGGGGGAGGGCCTCCAACCCGGGGGATCCCCTGCCCCCACCTGGGGATTGGCAGCCCTAATTCTTTATCTCCCTCCCGCGCAACAGACACCCTGCGAGGTGGGTGGGGCTAAGAGGGCTCACCCAGCAGCTGCCCTTTCAAGGACAACCTCTGCCAGAGCTATGGCTGACCCAAGGCCATTCCAGCAGCTGCAAGTGCAGGAGTGGGGAATCAAACCCGGTTCTCCCAGATAAGAGACTTAACCACTACACCAAAATGGCTCTCATGAAGAAGATACTGAATTTATATCCCTCCCGCCACTCTGAATTTCAGAGTCTCAGAGCGGCTCACAATCTCCTTTCCCTTCCTCCCCCACAACAGACACCCTGTGAGGTGGGTGAGGCTGAGAGGGCTCCCACAGCAGCTACCCTTTCAAGGACAACCTCTGCCAGAGCTATAGCTGACCCAAGGCCATTCCAGCAGCTGCAAATGGAGAAGTTGGGAATCAAACCCAGTTCTCCCAGATAAGAGTCCGCACACTTAACCACTACACCAAACTGCCTCTCGCAGAGAGGGCAGGGTATAAATTAAAGGTAATAATAATAATAATGGCTGAGCCGCCAAAGCATCACTAGCTGCAGCTGGAGCCAGGAGAGCTGAGGAGGGCGCCAGAGGGGAGGGTCTTCTCGGTAGCAGTCCCCCTATTGGTGGAACCAACTGCCGGAGGAAGTGAGAGCCTTGTGGGACCTCGCCCAGTTCCGCGAGGCCTGTAAGACCGCTCTCTTCCGGTGGGCCTTTACCTGGCTTTAAGTCACCGTTACGGTCGGAGAAGATTTAAGTAATGCGGAAGCCACCGGAAGTGAAATAACGCCAAATGATGTTAGCACCTGACTGTTTTAACTATTGCATTTTAAATTTGGATGTATCGATGCTGTGAAATTTTAATTAGCTGTTGTGCTTTTGTTGTGGTGAGCCGCCCTGAGCCTGCTTCAGCGGGGAGGGCGGGATATAAATCAAATCAAGTGAAGTAAAGTGCACCGCGGCAGCAAAAGCAGCAGGCAGAGAAAAGACTGCAGATTTATACCCCGCCTTTCTCTCTGAATCGGAGTCTCAGAGCAGCTTACAATCTCCTATATCTTCTCCCCCCACAACAGACACCCTGTGAGGTGGGTGGGGCTGAGAGAGCTCTCACAGCAGCTGCCCTTTCAAGGACTGCTCTGCCCGAGCTGCGGCTGACCCAAGGCCATTTCAGCAGGTGCAAGTGGAGGAGTGGGGAATCAAACCAGTTCTCCCAGATAAGAGTCCGCAAACTTCAAAGACGGGGGCTCAGAGCGGCCTAAAATCTCCTTGAAAGGGCAGCTTCTGGGAGAGCTCTCTCAGCCCCACCCGCCTCACAAAGTGTCTGTTGTGGGGGAGGAAGATAAAGGAGATTGCAGGGTGCTCTGAGACTCTGTCCTTGAAAAGGTAGCTTCTGGGAGAGCTCTCTTAGCCCCACCCACCTCATTGGGTGTCTCTTGTGGGGGAGGAAGGGAAAGAAGATTGCAGGTTGCTCTGAGCCTCTGTCCTTGAAAGGGCAGCTTCTGGGAGAGCTCTCTCAGCCCCACCCACCTCAATGGGTGTCTCTTGTGGGGGAAGAAGGGAAAGGAGATTGTAGGCCGCCCTGAGACTCTGTCCTTGAAAAGGCAGCTTCTGGGAGAGCTCTCTCAGCCCCACCCGCCTCACAAAGTGTCTGTTGTGGGGGAGGAAGGGAAAGGAGATTGTAGGTCACTCTGAGCCTCTGTCCTTGAAAAGGCAGCTTCTGGGAGAGCTCTCTTAGCCCCACCTGCCTCACAGGGTGTCTGTTGTGGGGGAGGAAGGGAAAGGAGATTGTAGGCCGCTCTGAGCCTCTGTCCTTGAAAGGGCAGCTTCTGGGAGAGCTCTCTCAGCCCCACCCACCTCATTGGGTGTCTCTTGTGGGGGAGGAAGGGAAAGGAGATTGCAGGCTGCTCTGAGCCTCTGTCCTTGAAAGGGCAGCTTTTGAGAGAGCTCTGTCAACTGCACCCACCTCACAGGGTGAATGTTGTGGGGGAAGAAGGGAAAGGAGATTGTAGGCCGCTCTGAGCCTCTGTCCTTGAAAGGGCAGCTTCTGGGAGAGCCCTCTCAGCCCCTCCCACCTCACAGGGTGTCTGTTGTGGGGGAGGAAGGGAAAGGAGATTGCAGGCCGCTCTGAGACTCTGAGATTCAGAGTATAGGGCGGGATATAAATCCAATATCATCATTTTCTGTGCATCAACTGTTGGCCCGCTGCGGTGAATTCCAGCCCTACAGCTCTGAGATTCCTTTTCATTGAAGACTCCAGGGAGACCCGATGGGACTGGAGTCTCTTGTGTGCAAAACCTGCCCTTCCCCACCTCTCCAGCTGTAGGCTTCCTCCCCAGGGTCGGAGAAACACTTCAGGAGTCTTGTACACCAATCCCACCGCCGGGGAACGCTGCACGCTGCCTCCCTCGTTGCATCAGCGTCTTCGTTTGACATAAGCCCTCAGTTATTGTTCTGTACAAATCAAGGCTGAACGAGACACTGTCGAGCTACGATGAATGCTTTTGAGTGCCTCCATTAAGTATTTATTTGTATCCCTCCTCTCCTTTTCCCGAGGGATTTGATTCAGAGCCTCCGCAACGGCGATGCCTCTCGGTGTCCTGAAGAGGGTAGGAGAACGGGTTTTTTTGCTTTCTGCAGCGGAGCGGGTGTGGGGGCGTGCCGAGCGATTGCCGTGTGTCTAAAAGTTTGGTTCAGGTTAATCACGGTGAAAGCAGCGTGAGTGATGTGCAATGAAAGAACAAGGTTTTAAGTGCACTGGCACCTTTAGGACCGAGAAAGGCTTATTCAAGGTATGAGCTTTCCTCTGCACATACAGTAGAGGTGGAGGGTGAGCAGTAAATTAGCATTCAGCAGGCTCTTTCACACATCTGGTGTGGCTCTCGAAGCCCCCGTTGGCCATCTTAGAGAAGGCACCTCTGTCTTTAACTCGCTTATCCAAGCTAAGCCAGCCGGCAGCTTGGAGAATGCTGTTTAAAAGTTAAAGTTGCTTCCTTTCCACTCCCTTTCGTACAGTACTGCAGTCCTAAGCTCTGCTCACGACCTGAGTTCGATCCCGGCAGAAGCTGGGTTCAGGTAGCAGGCTCGAGGTTGACTCAGCCTTCCATCCTTCCGAGGTCGGTCAAAGGAGTACCCAGCTTGCTGGGGGGGAAAGCGTAGATGACCGGGGAAGGCAATGGCAAACCACTCCATAAAAAGTCTGCCGTGAAAGCAATGTCACCCCAGAGTCAGAACGACTGGTGCTTGCACAGGGGACTACCTTTAAATGAGCCCCGTGGTGCAGAGTGGTAAAGCTGCAGTACTGCAGTCCTAAGCTCTGCTCACGACCTAAGTTCGATCCCAGTGGAAGCTGGGTTTTCAGGTAGCAGGCTTAAGGTTGACTCAGCCTTCCATCCTTCCGAGGTCGGTGAAAGGAGTCCCCAGCTTGCTGGGGGGTAAGTGTCGATGACTGGGGAAGGCAATGGCAAACCACCCCGTAAAAAGTCTGCTGTGAAAGCAATGTCACCCCAGAGTCAGAACGACTGGTGCTTGCACAGGGGACTACCTTTAAATGAGCCCCGTGGTGCAGAGTGGTAAAGCTGCAGTACTGCAGTCCTAAGCTCTGCTCACGACCTGAGTTCGATCCCAGTGGAAGCTGGGTTCAGGTAGCAGGCTCAAGGTTGACTCAGCCTTCCATCCTTCCGAGGTTGGTGAAAGGAGTACCTAGCTTGCTGGAGGGGGGAGGGGAACGGAGTGTATATGACTGGGGAAGGCAATGGCAAACCACTCCATAAGAAGTCTGCTGTGAAAACATTGTGAAAGCAACGTCACCCCAGAGTCAGAAACGACCGGTGCTTGCACAGGGCACTACCTTGACCTTTTATATCGAATCAACCCCTGCCTAGGGGGAAGCAAAACCCTTGTGGAACGTCAAAGCAACAGCCCCTTATTGGCGAGTAGGATGAAAATGCGGGAAAGCCCGTAGACATCAGAAACCGGTTGACTCATATTGGCTTTAAGGAATTCTTCCAGTTCAGATGAATTTATTTCCTCTCTATTCTTTACGGAGAACGTCACTGCCACCCGACTGCTTTATTGAGCTGAATGTCTGAGGGTTCGGCTGCCTGGTCAGAGTACTCATCCTTGTCTGTGATGACTGAACCCACTTTATTGCTCCTTTTTGAAATAAGAAATCTAGCGCTTTGGGAGTGCCAGCTACGTACGTGAGAAAAAGGAGTAGAATCTTGTGCGGCTGGGTAACGCGTATGGCAGATGTAGGTCAATAGAAAAAGGAAGAAGCGCATCAAAAATAGGCAGCTGAGGTTCTCCTATCCCCTTTCTCTTCTCCTGTGCCATCTTTGATATTATTCATCGTGACATTAAAACCTCCTGCTATAATTAATTCATTGTCTGAAAAAATGGGATCGGAGCTCTTTTTATTTCATTAGAGAAAACTCCGTCCTCCACAATGGCTTAGAGCAGGGTTGGCCAAACTTGCTTAATGTAAGTGCCGCACAGGATAAATATCACAGGGATGGCCAACGGTAGCTCTCCAGATGTTCTTTGCCTACAACTCCCATCAGCCCCAGCCAGCATGGCCAATGGCTGGGGCTGATGGGAGTTGTAGGCAAAAAAAACATCTGGAGAGCTACCGTTGGCCACCCCTGAAATATCAGATGTTTGAGAGCCACAAGAAATCTCCAAAATTTTGGGTTACGACTTCAAGAAAACTGCAGAGACTTTTTTGCTTGGATTACAATTAGAAAAATTTCCAAAGGAAGATAGGACTTTAATTTGGTACTTGCTCTCAGCTGCTAGGATATTGTATGCGCAGCTTTGGAAACAAGGAACAATACCAGAGAAATGGGATTGGATTGTGAAAGTTTTATCGTGGAGTGAGATGGACAAATTAACTAAAACTTTAAGAGACTATGAGTTAGACTTATTCAAAAAGGAGTGGAAGAAATTCAAAGGATATATGGAGAAAGAGTGGAACGTAAAAAGACATTGGACAATTTTTTAGTATTAATCAAAAGTATTATATTTTGATAGATTAGTGGTACCTTTAGAATTAAACTCAAATTTATAACTTCGGGAAGTCAATATTGGAGGGAGGGGGGTGAAATATCATATGGGTTAGTATAAGAAAAAGATAATTAAATATTGTAACCATATGTTATTAATAAATTGTTAAAACATAGAGAGCCACAAGACGTGAATGTCAGATGTTTGAGAGTAGGAAGGAAGGAAGGAAAATAGGGAGAGAGAGGTGAAAAGAAAGCAAGTTTAACTTTAAATGCATTCTCCAAACTGCTGGTTGGCTTGGCTTGGCTTGGAGATGTGATTTCAAGAAAGAAATGTCATCTCTAAGCTGGCCGATGGGGCGGTGAGGGCTTCAAGAGCCACGCAATATGTGTGAAAGAGCCACATGTGGCCTTTGAGCCACAGTTTTGGCCGCCCCTGGATAAGAGCTTAACTCTGGGGTGTCAAACTCATTTGATATGAGGGCCAGATCTGACATACCGTAAATGAGACCTTGTTGGGCCGGGCCATGTTGGGTTGGGCCACGTCAGGCCGAGCCACGTGTGTACCTATTTAAGGTTAGGTAGCAGAAATATAAACTTTATAAAGCCGGGGTGCCCAACAGTAGCTCTCCAGATGTTTTTTGCCTACAACTCCCATCAGCCCCAGCCATTGGCCGGGCTGATGGGAGTTGTAAGCAAAAAACTTCTGGAGAGCTACCGTTGGCCTCCCGTGTTATAAAGGACACAAACACAATTAAATATATTTTTTTTAAAAACTTAAAACTTGCTTAAAATGTTAGCAGTCGTTGGTCTTAAAGGTGCTTTCTTTGTATTTCTCCCATGGGATCCTGGGAAAAGAAAACTCTGGCTTTTTCCCTCCTTCCCCAGGGGACCAGGAGGGGGAGGAGCCTCAGCCAATAGAATAAAGAGAGGCTTGGCTTAATAGCTCTGCTGTATGATTGAAAGAGCCTGGAAAAACAAGCTCGGCTTCCCACCCTTCCTCCCCAAGGGAGGAGCCTCAGCCAATGGAGAAAATAGAGGTTTTGCTCTGTAGCTCCTGTGCAACCGAGCAAGTCTTGCAAAGCAAGTTGTGAGGCAGAAGGAAGCAAGAGAGAGGGAGAAGGAAGCAGATGCTCGGGGGCCTGATAGGAGCCCTTCGGGGGCCTGATTTGGCTCCCGAACCACATGTTTGACACCCCTGGCTTACATTCTGAATAAAACTTTGTTGTTAGGGTTTGTAGAATCTTTCGGATCAAGTGCCGTGTTCTACTGGAGAAAGTTTTCCTTCCAGACGTTTCGTTCTCAGCTGCGGAGAACATCCTCAGTGGCGTTGCAGCCGGAGCAGGCGCTCTGACCTTCTTGGCTGCTGTGCATTGAGTGGGGCCAGGGCTGCTGGAGAGCTGCTATTTGTAGGCTGGAGGGTGTGTGATGAAAGGGCAATCATCTATCATCTATCTATCTATCTATCTCTATCTATCTATCTATCTATCTATCTATCTATCTATCTATCTATCTATCTATCTATCATCTATCTATCTATCATCTATCTATCTATCATCTATCTATCTATCATCTATCTATCTCTATCTATCTATCTATCATCTATCATCTATCATCTATCTATATCTATCTATCTATCTATCTATCATCTATCTATCATCTATCTATCTCTATCATCTATCATCTATCTATCTCTATCTATCTATCATCTATCATCTATCTATCTATCTATCTATCTATCTATCTATCTATCTATCTATCTATCTATCTATCTATCTATCTATCTCTATCTATCTATCTATCTATCTATCTATCTATCTATCTATCTATCATCTATCTATCATCTATCTATCATCTATCTATCATCTATCTATCATCTATCTATCATCTATCTATCTATCATCTATCTATCTATCTATCTATCTATCTATCTATCTATCTATCTATCTATCTATCTATCTATCTAAT
Organism: Heteronotia binoei; assembly: GCF_032191835.1. Classification (NCBI taxonomy): domain Eukaryota; kingdom Metazoa; phylum Chordata; class Lepidosauria; order Squamata; family Gekkonidae; genus Heteronotia; species Heteronotia binoei. The sequence goes on along the minus strand of NC_083224.1, from coordinate 197,546,828 downwards.
AGTCTGCGGATCAATTTTCCATTATTTCCTAAGGGAATACATCTCCATAGGGAATAATGGAGATCCCAGCAGACATTTCCCTCCCCCCCCCACCACTTTCTGATGACCCTGAAGTGGGGGGAGGGCCTCCATACCAGGGGATCCCCCGGCCCCACCTGGGAATTGGCAGTCCTATGTTCTGAATAAAACTTTGTTGGTCTTAAAGGTGCCCCTTGACTCCTGCTTTGTTGAATCACAGTTTTGATGGACCCACTTAATAATAATAATAATAATATAATAATAATTTTTTATTTCTATCCCGCCCTCCCCGCCGGGGCAGGCTCAGGGCGGCTCACAACATAAAACACACATTACATCAATTATACTTATAAATAGTTAAAACAATTACAGAATATTAAAATTAACATAACAGTATGGCGTTAAAACAGGTTTCAATAAATTTCAGAAGTAAAAACATTTCAGGAATAAAAGCATTTCTAGCAGCATATCTAGATTTGTCACAGTTTTTCGCTAGTTGAAGGCCATCTTGAAAAGGTGGGTCTTACAGGCCCTACGGAATCCCTCTAAACATCGTAGGCCCTCACCTCCTCAGGGAGTTGGTTCCACAGTAATGGAGCAGTAATAGAGAAGGCCCGGTCCCGGGTGGCTTTCAGTCTGGCCTCCCTTGGCCCAGGGATATTCAACTGGTTTTTCCCAGATGACCTCAGTGCCCTCTGGGGCTCATATGGGGAGAGACGGTCCCTTAGGTAGGTAGGTCCTCGGCCATATAGGGCTTTAAAGGTAATAACCAGCACCTTGTAGCGAACTCGGTATGCCACTGGCAACCAGTGCAGTCCGCGCAGCCCCGGCTGTATGTGCTCCCACCTTGGGAGCCCCAGCAACAGCCTAGCCGCCGCGTTCTGCACCAGCTGTAGCCGCCGAATTCGGCACAAGGGCAGCCCCATGTAGAGGGCGTTGCAGTAGTCCAGTCTCGAGGTGACCGTAGCATGGATCACTGTTGCTAGGTCGCGGCGCTCTAGGAAGGGGGCCAACTGCTTCGCCCGACGAAGATGAAAGAACGCGGACTTGGCAGCGGCCGCTATCTGTGCCTCCATTGATAATGAAGGCTCCAGAAGAACCCCCAGGCTCTTGACCTTGTGTGCCGCTTTAAGCTGCACACCGTCAAGGACTGGCAAGGGGATTTCCCTTCCCAGGGCACCGCGACCCAAGCACAGGACCTCTGTCTTCGTTGGATTCAACTTCAGCCCACTCAGTCTGAGCCAGCCTGCCACGGCTTGCAGTGCTAGGTCCAGGCTTTCTGGGACGGAGCCAGGCCGGCCATCCATTAGCAGGTAGAGTTGGGTGTCATCAGCATATTGATGGCACCCAAGTCCAAACCTCCGGGCAATCTGGGCAAGGGGGCGCATATAGATGTTAAATAACATCGGGGAGAGAACTGCCCCTTGTGGGACCCCACATACTAGTGGGTGCCTCCGGGACCGTTCCCCGCCAATGGCCACAAAGGGCGTAGTTTGTTAGCAAAAGGTGTCCTGTGGAATCTCCCAGTTAAAATCGCTGAAGGGAGGGCATTGAGCCTAGCAAGAGAAAAGATTCTGCATAACGCTGGAGTCTGAAGTTGAGACAGGGCTCAACTGACCTGTACATTAATCACAGCTTCCTCCAGCTCTAACTTTCGGGCCTTTTGGCGATGTATAAGCACCTATCTAGGATTGATATTGTATTGATATACTCAAATAAGGGATATGGGCTTTTTGTCTCATTACATATACTAATCCACCTCCCACTATATTTTAAGGTACCCTTTTTTCTAATGGCAAACTAGAATGTATTTCTCTCAGAGCCCTCTGCACACAACCTGAATTCGATCCCAGTGGAAGCTGGGTTCAGGTAGCCGGCTCCAGGTTGACTCAGCCTTCCATCCTTCCGAGGTCGGTCAAATGAGTCCCCAGCTTGCTGGGGGGAAAGCGTAGATGACTGGGGAAGGCAATGGCAAACTACCCCATAAAAAGTCTGCCGTGAAAACGGTGTGAAAGCAACGTCACCCCAGAGTCGGAAATGACTGGTGCTTGCACAGGGCACTACCTTTACCTTTTTACTTTTTTTTTTGTTATTTACAAACTAGAATGTATTTCTCTTTTAGAACAGTGTATCAATATTTTGGCTTTTTGCATTTATATACTCAAATAAGGGATATGGGCTTTTTATCTCATTACATATCCTAACCCACCTCCCACAATATTTTAAGGTACCCTTTTTTTCTAATGGCAAACTAGAATGCATTTCTCTTTTAGAACAGTGTATCAGAATATTTTGGGTTTTTGTATTGATATACGCAAATCAGGGATATGGGCTGTTTATCTCATTACATATACTAACCCATCTCCCACTATATTTTAATGTACCCTTTTTTTCTAATGGCAAACTAGAATGTATTTCTCTTGGAGCCCTCTGCACATGACCTGAGTTCGATCCCAGCAGAAGCTGGTTTCAGGTAGCCGGCTCCAGGTTGACTCAGCCTTCCATCCTTCCGAGGTCGGTAAAATGAGTCCCCAGCTTGCTGGGGAGGAAGCATAGAGGACTGGGGAAGGCAATGGCAAACCACCCTGTAAAAAGTCTGCTGTGAAAATGTTGTGAAAGCAACGTCACCCCAGAGTCGAAAACAACTGGTGCTTGCACAGGGGACGGCCTTTACCTTTATCAAAATATTTTGGTTTTTTGTATTGACATACTCAAATAGGGATATTGGCTGTTTATCTTATTACATATATACTAACCCATCTTCCACTATATTTTAATGTATTCTTTTTTTCTAACGGCAAACTAGAATGATGTTATAACCTCTTGAGATACTAATGCCCTCCATTTAAACCCACAACTAACAAAGCCAGAATGACACCCCGATTTATGGCACTTCACACCTATGATGCGTCTGCTTTTTATCACCCTCCACTGCTGTTACAGCCCAGTTAACAATATTAACAAACAAACACAGACTCCCAACTTGTGAATCTTTTAATCTGCTAAAAACATTCCCATGACTCTACAAACCAACTCACTGCCCACTTTCTCTATATTTAAAGATGGCTTGCCATTCCCGTTTTGTCTGATGAAGTCTGCTTAAGAGCATACAGAAGCTTACATTCGGAATAAAACTTAGTTGGTCTTAAAGGTGAACATATGAACATATGAAGCTGCCTTATACTGAATCGGACCCTTGGTCCATCAACGTCAGTATTGTCTTCTCAGACTGGCAGCGGCTCTCCAGGGTCTCAAGCTGAGGTTTTTCACACCTATTTGCCTGGACCCTTTTGAGTTGGAGATGCCGGGGATTGAACCTGGGACCTTCTGCTTCCAAGCAGATGCTCTACCACTGAGCCACCCTCCCTCCCCTGACAAGGTGCTTGTCTACTTGTCTACTGCTTTGTCCTACTGCTTCAGACCGTCATGGCCGCCCACTTGGATCTATCTGGGAATCCTGCAGCCAGTGGCTTGAACTGGCTTTGCCTGTCTGCAGTGGGTGGGAGCGGTGTCTCTCCTCTCCGAGCAGTGTCGCTTTCTCCATGGTAACCGTAACACGACAGCCTTTCTCGTCCCCCTCCCTGCCCTCCACGCGCACGTGGCTGCCCTGTGGAAAACCTCGCTCAGCACCTGACAGACAGCTCACTGTTCCAGCCTCCTCCACAGGACAGTTTCTCTGCCCTCAGCAGAATGGCGGCTTCAAACAAATCCATTATGTAGCAGCCCCATACTCAGCGGTCGGGCAGGAAGAACACGATAATTCCTAGTCAGGCCGGGGATTGTCATTGCCCATTTCGGTCCTGAGCCAGTTTATTGTAGTGGTTAAGTGCGCAGACGCTTATCTGGGAGAACCAGGGTTGATTCCTCACTCCTCCACTTGCAGCTGCTCAAATGGCCTTGGGTCAGCCAGAGCTCTCGTAGTTGTTGTCCTTGAAAAGGTAGCTTCTGGGAGAGCTCTCTCAGCCCCACCCACCTCAAATGGGTGCCTGTTGTGGGGGAGGAAGGGAAAGGAGATTGTAGGCTGCTCTGAGCCTCTGTCCTTGAAAGGGCAGCTTCTGGGAGAGCTCTCTCAGCTCCACCCGCCTCACAGGGTGTCTGTTGTGGGGGGGGGGAGAAAGAAGATTGTAGACCACTTTGAGATTCTGTCCTTGAAAGGGCAGCTTCTGGGAGAGCTCTCTCAGCCCCACCTGCCTCACAGGGTGTCTGTTGTGGGGGAGGAAGGGAAAGGAGACTGTGAGCCACTCTGAAACTCAGTGATTCGGCGTGGTCAGTGGGATATAAATCCAGTATCACCTTCTTAACTTCTTCTTCTTCCTTTGGTTTTGTATCTTTACGAATCCTGTTCATGGCAAAAACTGGAATTCCCAGGGAGGGCGTGCAGAATCTTTGCTTTTTCACTTTCAAGGGATGCCAGCCTCCAGGTGGGACCTGGAGATCCCCCAGAATTACAGCTCATCTCCAGACTACAGAGATCAGTTTCCCTCGGGCAGGGGTGCCGAACTCGTTTGTTATGAGGGCCGGATCTGACATAAACGAGACCTTGTTGGGCCGGGCCATGTGTCTCAAAAAATGTAATGCCGGGTAGTGGAGATGTAAACTTTATAAAGGACACAGACAAACACACAAATATTTTTTTAAAAAAATTAAAACATACTCAAAAGATTAGCTCTCTTGCAATATTTTTCTTAGTCAACCGTTTCTGATAACTGACCCCTCTTGCTCTGATTTATTCCATCAAAATCTGGAGACAGTGTCTGCGCTGTAGCAATCTTGAGTATGCCGTTCGGGTATTGTTCAGGTGCGTGTCTGTAAGTTGCAAACCTACTTTTGATTTACTGGCATTCATTTAAAAAAATCTCATAGTCGATGCTTTGAGCCTAAGACCCAGGGGGAAATGTGAAACAGCTGGGCATTGCGAGCTTTTGTACCTAAGCTGCTTCATGTGCTGGTCAGCCAATGGAGAAAACAGAGGTTTTGCTCCATTGCAATTGAGCAAGCCTGGCAAAGCAACCAGTGGTACTGAAGGAAGCAAGAGAGAAGGATGCGAATCACAGTGAGGTGCTCATGGGCCTGATAAGAGCCCTCCAAGGGCCTGATGCAGCCTTCAGGCTGTATGGTTGACACCCCTGCCCTAGAAAAACTGGATGCTTTGGACTCCATGGCATTGTATCCTGCTGAGGTCCCTGTCTCCTCAAGCTCTATC
>NC_083224.1:196793088-196855797 GCF_032191835.1 Heteronotia binoei | reverse complement strand
CACTTTAATGGACGGCAGAAGGCTTTGAACAGATTCAGAGATAGATTCCAAAAGGAATTTTCTGCACCACGCCCTGTGATGATGTCCAAGAAAGAAAGTCCTCTTTTAGTCACTAAGCATGCTAGCCAAATGAAACCTCCATGTTCAGAGGCAGTGGACCTTTAAACATCTGCATTGGGAGGGGGAGGATTCGATCTCTGGGCTCTGGCGTATGGGCTTTCTGCGGGCATCTGGTTGGACCGCTGGGGGAAACCGGATGCTGGATCTGTGCTGGCCACATGCTTACCCCATTGAGCCTGTGCAAACAGGGCTGCCCTAGAGAAAGCTTTAAACCAGGGGTGTCAAACATGTGGCCCAGGGGCAGAATCAGGCCACCAGAGGGCTCCTATCAGGCCCCCGAGCAGCTGGCTGTCATTTGCTTCCTTCTCCCTCTCTCTTGCTTCCTTCTGCATCACAGCTTGCTTTGCCAGGCTTGCTCAACTGCACAGGAGCTACAGAGCAAGACCTGTATTTTCTCCATTGGCTGAGGCTCCTCCCTTGGGGAGGAAGGCGGGGGGGGGAGGCAGCTTGTTTTTCCAGGCTCTCTCAATCACACAGCAGAGCTACTGAGCCAAGCCTCTCTTCCTTCTATTGGCTGAGGCTACTCCCCCCCCAGTTTCCAGGAGAAGGAAGGAAAGAACCAGAGCTTCCTTTGCCCGGTTCCCTGGATCCCATGAGAGAAATACAAAGAAAGCACCTTTAAGGCCAACGAGGGCTAAAGTTTTAAGCATGTTTAAGTTTTTTTTAAAAATGTATTTGTGTTTGTGTTCTTTATAAAATTTATATCTCTGCTACATAATCTTAAATAGGTACACACATGACCAGGTCCAACATGGCCCGGCCTGATCCGACCCGACATAGCCTGGCCCAACAAGGTCTCATTTATGTCATATCCAGCCCTCATAACACATTAGTTCAACACCTCTGCTTTAAATAGATGTTCAGGGGGTGGATTTGCGGGGCTGAGGCAGTAACAGGCGGGAAGCCGTACCTCGTGGTGCGCAATCCTGGGTGGAGTGCTCTTTGCCATACGGTGAACATGAGTCAACAGTGTGATGAGGTGGCTAAAAAGGCCAATGCGATTCTGGGCTGTATGAACAGAAGTCTAGTGTCCAGATCACGTGAAGTGATGATATCGCTTTACTCTGCTCTGGTAAGACCTCACCTGGAGTATTGTGTTCAGTTTTGGGCACCACATTTTAAGAAGGATATAGACAAGTATTTCTTCACCCAAAAGGTGATTATCACGGGGAATTCACTGCCACAGGAGGTGGTGGTGGCTACAAGCATAGCCAGCTTCAAGAGGGGATTGGATAAGCATATGGAGCAGAGGTCCATCAGTGGCTAATAGACACAACTTATGGTTGGAACTCTCTGTCTGGGGCAAGTGATGCTCTGTATTCTTGGTGCTTGGGGGGGGGGGGGACAACAGTGTGAGGACTTCTTGTGTCCTGGCCCCACTGATGGATCTCCTGATGGTGCCTGGTTTTTTTGGCTACAGTGTGACACAGAGTGTTGGACTGGATGGGCCATTGACCTGATCCATCATGGCTTCTCTTATGTTCTTATGTGACACAGAGTGTTGGAATGGAGGGGCCATTGGCCTGTTCCAACAGGGCTTCTCTTATGTTCTTATGTGACACAGAGTGTTGGACTGGATGGGCCATTGGCCTGATCCAACAGGGCTTCTCTTATGTTCTTATGTGACACAGAGTGTTGGACTGGATGGGCCACTGGCCTGATCCAACAGGGCTTCTCTTATGTTCTTATGTGACACAGAGTGTTGGACTGGATGGGCCACTGGCCTGATCCAACAGGGCTTCTCTTATGTTCTTATGTGACACAGAGTGTTGGACTGGATGGGCCACTGGCCTGATCTAACAGGGCTTCTCTTATGTGACACAGAGTGTTGGACTGGAGGGGCCACTGGCCTGATCTAACAGGGCTTCTCTTATGTTCTTATGTGACACAGAGTGTTGGACTGGAGGGGCCACTGGCCTGATCCAACAGGGCTTCTCTTATGTTCTTATGTGACACAGAGTGTTGGACTGGATGGGCCACTGGCCTGATCTAACAGGGCTTCTCTTATGTTCTTATGTGACACAGAGTGTTGGACTGGATGGGCCACTGGCCTGATCTAACAGGGCTTCTCTTATGTTCTTATGTGACACAGAGTGTTGGACTGGATGGGCCACTGGCCTGATCCAACAGGGCTTCTCTTATGTTCTTATGTGACACAGAGTGTTGGAATGGAGGGGCCATTGGCCTGTTCCAACAGGGCTTCTCTTATGTTCTTATGTGACACAGAGTGGTGGACTGGATGGGCCATGGCCTGATCTAATATGGCAGGGGTGGCCAACGGCAGCTCTCCAGATGGTTTTTGTCTACAGCTCCCATCAGTCCCAGCCAGTATGGCCAATGGCTGCGGCTGATGGGAGTTGTAGGCAAAAAAACAACTGGAGAGCTACCGTTGGCCACCCCTGTAATATGTCTTCTCTTATGTTCTTACAAGCTGGAATGGGTCCAGAGGAGGGCAATGAAGATGGTGAGGGGTCTGGAGACCAAGTCCTATGAAGAAAGGTTGAAGGAGCTGGGCCTGTTTAGCCTGGAGAGGAGGAGGCTGAGAGGTGATAGGATCACCATCAAGTTCTTGAAGGGCTGTCATATAGAGGATGGTGGGGAATTGTTTTCTCTGACCGCAGAAGGTCGGACCAGAACAAACGGGTTGAAATTAAAACAGAAGAGCTTCCGGCTCAACATTAGGAAAAACTTCCTGACGGTTAGAGCGGTTCCTCAGTCAAACAGGCTTCCTCGGGAGGTGGTGGGCTCTCCTTCTTTGGAGGTTTCTAAACAGAGGCTGGATGGCCATCTGACAGCAATGAGGATCCTGTGAATTTAGGGGGAGGTGTTTGTGAGTTTCCTGCATTGTGCAGGGGGTAGGACTAGATGACCCTGGGAGTCCCTTCCAACTCTATGATTCCCAAACCCCTGTGACGAAAACGGAAGCGCCCCCCCCCCCCCGGCTGCATTTTATTTCCTTTATTTACAGCCCGCCTCTGTCCCCACTGGGGAGCCGTACTGACTTTTGTTGCTCTCCTCTGTTTTATTTTCACGACAACCCTGCGAGGTCGGTTAGGCTGAGAAGGGGTGTGCTTGACTCAAGGTCACCCAGTGAGCTCAGCTCCTCTTTCTAGCAGTAAAGTCTGGGTGGGGCAGAAGAAGAAGAAAATATTGGATATATGTCCCGCCCTCCACTACGAATCTCAGAGTCTCAGAGCTGCTCACACTCTCCTTTATCTGCCTACCCCACAACAGACACCCTGTGAGGTGGGTGGCTGAGAGAGCTCTCCCAGAAGCTGCCCTTTCAAGGACAGAGTCTCAGAGCAGCCTACAATCTCCTTTCCCTTCCTCCCCCACAACAGACACTCTGTAAGGTGGGTGGGGCTGAGAGGGCTCTCATAGCAGCTGCCCTTTCAAGGACAGGGTCTCAGAGCAGCTTACAATCTCCTTTCCCTTCCTCCCCCACAATTACACCCTGTGAGGTGGGTGGGGCTAAGAGAGCTCTCACAGAAACTGCCCTTTCAAGGACAGAGTCTCAGAGTGGCTCACAATCTCCTTTCCCTTCCTCCCCCACAACAGACACCCTTGTGAGGTGGGTGGGGCTGACAGAGCTCTTCCAAAGTCTCTGTAAGGTGGGTGGGGCTGAAGAAGAAGAAAATATTGGATATATGTCCTGCCCTCCACTATTATTCTAGCAATAAAGTCTGGGTGGGGCAGAAGAAGAAGACAATATTGGATATATGTCCCGCCCTCCACTACGAATCTCAGAGTCTCAGAGCTGCTCACAGTTTCTTTTATCTGCCTACCCCACAACAGACACCCTGTGAGGTGGGTGGGCTGAGAGAGCTCTCCCAGAAGCTGCCCTTGCAAGGACAGAGTCTCAGAGCAGCCTACAATCTCCTTTCCCTTCCTCCCCCACAACAGACACTCTGTAAGGTGGGTGGGGCTGAGAGGGCTCTAACAGCAGCTGCCCTTTCAAGGACAGTCTCAGAGTGGCCTACAATCTCCTTTCCCTTCCTCCCCCACAACAGACACCCTTGTGAGGTGGGGTGGGGCTGAGAGGGCTCTCACAGAAGCTGCTCTTTCAAGGACAGACTCTCAGAGCGGCCTACAATCTCCTTTATCTTCCTCCCCAACAAGAGACACCCTGTGAGGTGGGTACGGCTGAGAGGGCTCTCCCAGCAGCTGCCCTTTCAAGGACAACCTCTGCCAGAGCTATGGCTAACCCAAGGCCATTCCAGCTGGTGCAAGTGGAGGAGTGGGGAATCAAACCCAGCCTCCCATATAAGAGTCTGCACACTTAATCACCACACCAAACTGTCTCTCTGCTATTCTGTTGTGGTTGTCTAGATTGGTTTTGTTCGCCCTTCAAAACATCCCGATTTGGCCTTGGTTTCTGGCCTCAAAGTTCTCTGATCATCTTGCCGACAGGTGGCGACTTCCTAAATGCATCTTCCCAGAGATGCCCACCCCTGGTCACTTTTAGGAATAAGGTTGCCAAGTCCGACTCAAGAAATATCTGGGAACTTTGGGGGTGGAGCCAGGAGACTTTGGGGGAGGAGCCTGGAGAGGAGGGGCTGAGAGGTGATAAGCTCACCATCTTCAAGGACTTGAAGGGCTGTCCTATAGAGGATGGGGTGGAGTTGTTTTCTGTGGCCCCGGAAGTAGGACAAGAACCAGTGGGTTGAAATGAAATCAAAAGAGTTTTCGGCTCAACATGAGGAAGAACTTCCTGACCGTTAGAGTGGCTCCTCTGTGGAACAGGCTTCCTCCAGAGGTGGTGGGCTCTCCTTCCTTGGAGGTTTTGAAACAGAGGCTAGATGGCCATCTGACAGCAATGAAGATCCTGTGAATTGAGGGGGGAGGTGTTTGTGAGTTTCCTGCGTTGTGGAGGGGGTTGGACTAGATGACCCTGGAGGCCCCTTCCAACTCTATGATTCTGTGGGTCAGGAACAAGGGTGTGACAAGCACAATTGATCTCCGAAGGGGGTTCTGGCCATCACATTTAAAGGGACTGAACATCTTTTAAATGCCTTCCCGCCATTGGAAATAATGAAGGATAGGGGCACCTTCTTTGGAGGCTCATAGAATTGGACCCCCTGGTTCAATCTTTTTGAAACTTGGGGGGTGTTTCGATGAGAGGCATTGGATGCTATCCTGAAAATTTGATGCCTCTACCTCCAAAAACAGCCCCTCCGGAGCCCCAGATACCCGAAGATTAATTCTCCACTTTATGTGATGGGAATCGGTCTCCATAGGGAACAATGGAGTGCCCAGCAGATATTTCCCTTCCCCCCTGCTTTCTGATGACCCTGAAGCGGGGGGAGGGCCTCCAAACCAGAGAATCTCCTGCTCCCACCTGGGGACTGCAGACTAAGAGGTAACCGCACTAACGAACCGCAAATATCACAACGATAAGGCTGCTGAAATGCACTTCTAAGTAAGCATTTGTATCATAGAGTCAAGGAATTGCTGGTACTCCTTTATGAACATACATTAGATAACAAAAATGATGTACAAAATCAATTTATATGCATCAACTCATCCAAAAATTTGCACCTTGGCAAAATATGGACTTTTGGGTCTGTGTTAGTCAGTGGACCAAGCTTTTTTTGTATGAGTTGATGTATATAAATTGATTTTGTATATCATTTTTGTTATAAGAACATAAGAGAAGTCATGTTGGATCAGGCCAGTAGCCCATCCAGTCCAACACTCTGTGTCACACAGTGGCCAATACACACACACACACACACACACACACACTGTGGCTAATAGCCAATGATGGACCTCTGCTCCATATTTTTATCCAATCCCCTCTTGAAGCTGGCTATGCTTGTAGCCACCACCACCTCCTGCAGCAGTGAATTCCACATGTTAATAACCCTTTGGGTGACGAAGTACTTCCTTTTATCCATTTTAACCTGACTGCTCAGCAGTTTCATCGAATGCCCACGAGTTTTTGTATTGTGAGAAAGGGAGAAAAGTACTTCTTTCTCTACTTTCTCCATCCCATGCATAATCTTGTAAACCTCTATCGTGTCACCCCGTAGTCGACGTTTCTCCAAGCTAAAGAGCCCCCAGCGTTTTAACCTTTCTTCGTAGGGAAAGTGTTCCAACCCTTGAATCATTCTAGTTGCCCTTTTCTGGACTTTTCCCAATGCTACGATATCCTTTTTGAGGTGCGGTGACCAGAATTGCACACAGTATTCCAAATGAGACCGCACCATCGATTTATACAGGGGCATTATGATACTGGCTGATTTGTTTTCACTTCCCTTCCTACTTCCCAGCATGTATCTAATGTATGTTCATAAAGAATTAGCAGCAATTGCTTGCCTCTATGATACAAATGCTTACTTAGAAGTGCATTTCAGCAGCCTCATCGTTGTGATATTTGCGGTTCATTAGCATGGTTACCTCCTATTCTGCAATCTTCCATCGCTAGTCCCCTTTTTGTTTTGCCCACCTGGGGATTGGGAGCCCTATTTAGGAATTCCCCCAGTCCAGCCTCTGCCCCCCACATCTCTGCCTGGGCCTGATCGGCCCACAACAGGTTGCAACTCAACCCAGCAGGGAACCAACCACAATGCACCAACCGTCTTCTCCACCCACGCATGTCCCACCCAGGATGGCTGCATGCGTACCCAGACTTGCCTACAGAGCCGGGAGGGGGAACGCCACTCTTTCTGGTTGCCTGAGCATCATTACATCTCCCTGTTGGGACCCGGCTGATCCCTGGAAAAAGACGCCTTTGGGATGGTATGTGTGAGAGAGAGGCGCACTGCAGCGACAGAATTCCAGAGCGATTCGAGCCACAGCAGCCAAAGCAAAACAGTGCTTTCTTTGCACCTTCCTTCTCAGTCATGCCTCGGTGCTGTGTGACCAGAATTCCAAATCCAAGCTCTGGGGGGTTGGAGGAGGGGGGAGGGGTGGGAAACCGATTGGCGCAAAGTCTCAGAGAGAAAGAGAGAGATCGGTCCCGAGACCAGGACGGAGGGGGCCCTTCGAGCCCAGCCTCGGAATACCTCTTGCAAACCAGGATTCGGCCTGGAGAATAAACCACGGCCTTGGTGCATGTGCAGAGTGCGTTTGCCTCCCTTCACCGTGGAGGAAACCATAAGGCAGAGGTGGCCAAACTGCGGCTCGGGAGCCACATGGGGCTCTTTCACAAATATTGTGCGGCTCCTGAAGCCCCCACTGCCCCATCGGCCAGCTCAGAGAAGGCATTTCTCTCTTTAAAACACTTCTCCAAGCCAAGCCAGCCGACAGCTTGGAGAATGCATGCAAAGTTGCTTTCTTTCCACCTCCAACTTCCACATCTATTTGCCTTCCTTCCTTCCTTCCTTCCTTCCTTCCTTCCTTCCTTCCTTCCTTCCTTCCTTCCTTCCTTCCTTCCTTCCTTCCTTCCCTCCCTCCCTCCTTCCCTCCTTCCTTCTTTCCTTCCCTCCCTCCTTCCTTCCTTCCTTCCTTCCTTCGTTCCCTCCCTCCTTCCTTCCCTCCTTCCTTCCCTCCTTCCTTCTTTCCCTCCCTCCCTCCTTCCTTCCCTCCCTCCTTTGTTCTTTCTTTCCTCCCCTCCCTCCCTCCCTTCCTTCCTTCCTTTCTTCCCTCCCTCCCTCCTTCTTTCCATCCTTTCCTCCCTCCCTCCTTCCTTCCCTCCCACCTTCCTTCCCTTCTTCCTTCCTTCTTTCCCTCCCTCCTTCCTTCCTTCCTTCCTTCCTTCCTTCCTTCCTTCCTTCCTTCCTTCCTTCCTTCCTTCCCTCCTTCCTTCCCTCCTTCCCTCCTTCCTTCCTTCCTTCCTTCCTTCCTTGCAGTTCTCAAACATCTGCTGTGCATGTCTTGTGGCTCTCTGACGTTTATTCTATGTGGCTCTTACACTGAGCAAGTTTGGCCACCCCTGCCATAAGGCAGCAGTCCAAGGGAGAGGCATCTGGCTTGATGAGAGACATGTCTGGCCTTTGCAGTCAAGCGCTCAGCTAGAGTGGCCAGGTCACCCGTAGCTACCCGTGGGAGACTGGGTGTGTGGGGGGGTAGGGTTGCTAGATGCTGGTGTGGAAACTTGTGGAAATTTGGGGATGGAGTCTGGGGAGAACAGAGACCTCAGTGGGACTCAAGGCCACAGAGTCCCCCCTCCAAAGCGTCCTCTTTCTCCAGGGGAATGATCTCTGTAGTGTGAAGATGAGCTGTCATCCCAGGGGATCTCCAGGGCCTACCTGGAGGCTGGCAACCCTAAGCAGGATATAAATCCAATCCCTTCTTCTTCATACCCTCCTAGGGTTGCCAAGTCTGACTCAGTATATGGGGACTTTGGGGGGTGGAGCCCTCCCCCCACTTAAGGATCATCAGAAAGCGGTGGGGGGCTGGGAGGAAAATTACTGCTGGGTGCTCCATTATTCTCTATGGAGACCGATTCCCACAGGGTATAATGGAGAATTGAACTGTGGGTATTTGGGGCTCGGGGGGGGGCTGTTTTTTGACGTAGAGGCATCAAATTTGCAGTATAGTATCCAGTGCCTCTCCTCAAAAGACATTCCAAATTTCAAAAGGAATGGACCAGGGTGTCCATTTCTATGAGCCCCAAAAGAAGGACAGTAAGCAGTGGGGTGCCGCAGGGCTCAGTACTGGGTCCCATGCTCTTTAACTTTTTCATTAATTATCTGGAGTTGGGAGTAAGTAGTGAAGTAGCCAAGTTTGCAGATGACACTAAATTGTTCAGGGTGGTGAGAACCAGAGAGGATTGTGAGGAACTCCAAAGGGATCTGTTGAGGCTGGGTGAGTGGGCATCAGTGTAGCAGATGAGGTTCAATGTGGCCAAGTGCAAAGTAATGCACATTGGGGCCAAGAATCCCAGCTACTAATACAAGTTGATGGGTTGTGAACTGGCAGAGACTGACCAAGAGAGAGATCTTGGGGTCGTGGTAGATAACTCACTGAAAATGTCAAGACAGGGTGCGATTGCAATAAAAAAGGCCAACATCATGCTGGGAATTATTAGGAAGGGAATTGAAAACAAATCAGCCAGTATCATAATGCCCCTGTATAAATTGATGGTGCGGTCTCATTTGGAATACTGTGTGCAATTCTGGTCACCGCACCTCAAAAAGGATATTATAGCATTGGAAAAAGTGCAGAAAAGGGCAACTAGAATGATTAAAGGTTTGGAACGCTTTCCCTATGAAGAAAGGTTAAAACGCTTGGGCTGTTTCGCTTGGAGAAACGCCAACTGTGGGGTGACATGAGAGAGGTTTACAAGATAATGCATGAGATGGAGAAAGTAGAGAAAGAAGTACTTTTCTCCCTTTCTCACAATACAAGAACTCATGGGCGTTCAATTAAATTGCTAAGCAGTCAGGTTAAAACAGATAAAAGGAAGTACTTCTTCACCCAAAGGGTGATTAACATGTGGAATTCACTGCCACAGGAGGTGGTGGAAGCTACAAGCATAGCCAGCTTCAAGAGTGGATTGGATAAAAATATGGAGCAGAGGTCCATCAGTTGCTATTAACCACTGTGTGTGTGTGTGTGTGTATGTGTGTGTATGTGTATGTATGTATATATGTGTATACACACACACACACACGCGTATATTGGCCCCTGTGTGACACAGGTGTTGGACTGGATGGGCCATTGGCCTGATCCAACATGGCTTCTCTTATGTTCTTATATGCCCCTATCCTTCATTATTTCCAATAGATGGAAAGTGTTTAAAAGGAGTGCAGTCCCTTTAAATGTGATGGCCAGAACTCCCTTTAGAGTTCACTTGTGCTTGTCACAACCTTGTTCCTGGCTCCATCCCCACTGTCTCCTGGCTCCACCCCCACTGTCTCTTGGCTCCACCCCCAAAGTCCCCAGATACTTCTTGAATTGGACTTGGCAACCCTAGGGCCCAAGTCCAGCCTGAACTGGAAGTTGCAAGGATCCTGCAAAATATTCCTATGATGCAGCAGCACAGACTGATTTATATGAGCTCACTGAAGCTTCCTTCTTGCAAAGTCATTCAGGCTGGTTGAAAACTCAGGTCAGAAAGTTTTAAAGATCACTGTACCCTTTAAACTTGGATTATTTCAGTTAAATATGATGCCCCAAATAACCAATAAGAATTGTAAACATTCGATAATACATATTGTAACCTCAGCTGGAATAATTTTTGCCAAACCCTGGAAAAAGAGAGACGTACCAACGATAGAAGAATTGACACAGAAAATGCTAGAAACAGCTGAAATGGACATGCTGACAGACGTTTTAAATAATAAACCTGAGCAAGAAGTGTTGGGAGAGATGGGCTCCTTTCTGGGAATGGATAAAGAAGTAATGAAAATGGGATTTTTTTTCATAAGATGTTGAAATGTTATGCTTAGTTTAGAAGTTTACCACCTATGGGCTGAAATACAGCGAAGACATAGGAACATAAGAGAAGCCATGTTGGATCAGGCCAATGGCCCATCCAGTCCAACACTCTGTGTCACAGAAGAACATAAGAGAAGCCCTGTTAGATCAGGCCAATGGCCCACCCAGTCCAACACTCTGTGTCACATAAGAACATAAGAGAAGCCCTGTTGGATCAGGCCAGTGGCCCATCCAGTCCAACACTCTGTGTCACACAGTGGCCAAATTTTTTTTAAATATATATACACATATATACACACTGTGGCTAATAGCCACTGATGGACCTCTGCTCCATATTTTTATCTAACCCCCTCTTGAAGCTGGCTATGCTTGTAGCCACCACCACCTCCTGTGGCAGTGAATTCCACATGTTAATCACCCTTTGGGTGAAGAAGGACTTCCTTTTATCCATTCTAACCCGACCGCTCAGCAATTTCATCGAATGCCCACGAGTTCTTGTATTGTGAGAAAGGGAGAAAAGGACTTCTTTCTCTACTTTCATTGTATCAAGAAGTATATTATATCTTCTCATCCCTTCTTCCCCCTCTTTTCCCCTTCCCCCGTGGCTTTTACCCCCGATTATATTCACAATTACAATAAAACTTTTTTGAAACCGGAAAACTCAGGACTTGCAAAGCTCACGTCAATGCCCCTGCAGGAACCGCCGTCAAAAGGAAAACTGACCCAGGAGAATTGGCTCGAAATCAGAGATCAGAATTCAAAGCGAGTGGCCTGGCTTTAAAAGCCAACTTTGGCTTGCGTGAAACAGGAGCAACGGTGTCTTCAACAGAGCTGAGTCTGGGGCTGCCAACTTCTAGCCGGTGTTTGGACATCTCCTGGGGTTGCAATTGGTGTCTGGGCAACAGAGTTTAGTTCCCCTGGAGAAAACATCTGACATTCATGTCTTGTGGCTCTCAGATGTTTGAGAGCCACAAGACATGAATGTCAGACGTTTGAGAGCCACAAGACATGAATGTCAGACGTTTGAGAGCCACAAGACATGAATGTCAGACGTTTGAGAGCCTCAAGACATGAATGTCAGACGTTTGAGAGCCTCAAGACATGAATGTCAGACGTTTGAGAGCCTCAGGACATGAATGTCGGACGTTTGAGAGCCACAAGACATGAATGTCGGACGTTTGAGAGCCTCAAGACATGGATGTCGGTCGTTTGAGAGCCTCAAGACATGAATGTCGGACGTTTGAGAGCCACAAGACATGAATGTCGGACGTTTGAGAGCCACAAGACATGAATGTCGGACGTTTGAGAGCCTCAAGACATGAATGTCGGACGTTTGAGAGCCTCAAGACATGAATGTCGGACGTTTGAGAGCCACAAGACATGAATGTCGGACGTTTGAGAGCCACAAGACATGAATGTCGGACGTTTGAGAGCCTCAGGACATGAATGTCAGACGTTTGAGAGCCTCAGGACATGAATGTCGGACGTTTGAGAGCCTCAAGACATGAATGTCGGACGTTTGAGAGCCACAAGACATGAATGTCGGAGGTTTGAGAGCCTCAAGACATGAATGTCGGACGTTTGAGAGCCTCAAGACATGGATGTCGGAGGTTTGAGAGCCTCAAGACATGAATGTCGGACGTTTGAGAGCCTCAAGACATGGATGTCGGACGTTTGAGAGCCTCAAGACATGAATGTCGGACGTTTGAGAGCCACAAGACATGAATGTCGGACGTTTGAGAGCCTCAAGACATGAATGTCGGACGTTTGAGAGCCTCAAGACATGAATGTCGGACGTTTGAGAGCCACAAGACATGAATGTCGGACGTTTGAGAGCCACAAGACATGAATGTCGGACGTTTGAGAGCCACAAGACATGAATGTCGGACGTTTGAGAGCCTCAAGACATGAATGTCGGACGTTTGAGAGCCTCAAGACATGAATGTCGGACGTTTGAGAGCCACAAGACATGAATGTCGGACGTTTGAGAGCCACAAGACATGAATGTCGGACGTTTGAGAGCCTCAGGACATGAATGTCAGACGTTTGAGAGCCTCAGGACATGAATGTCAGACGTTTGAGAGCCTCAAGACATGAATGTCGGACGTTTGAGAGCCTCAAGACATGAATGTCGGACGTTTGAGAGCCTCAAGACATGAATGTCGGACGTTTGAGAACCACAAGACATGAATGTCGGACGTTTGAGAGCCACAAGACATGAATGCCGGACGTTTGAGAGCCTCAAGACATGAATGTCGGACGTTTGAGAGCCACAAGACATGAATGTCGGACGTTTGAGAGCCACAAGACATGAATGTCGGACGTTTGAGAGCCTCAAGACATGAATGTCGGACGTTTGAGAGCCTCAAGACATGAATGTCGGACGTTTGAGAGCCACAAGACATGAATGTCAGACGTTTGGGAGCCTCAAGACATGAATGTCAGACGTTTGAGAGCCTCAAGACGTGAATGTCAGACGTTTGAGAGCCGCAAGACATGAATGTCAGACGTTTGAGAGCCACAGGAAGGGAGGGAGGGAGGAAGGAAAACAAATAGAGGGGGAGGGGATGCCTCTCCCCCTCAGCTTTGTCACAGGGGCCGTGGAGAAGGTGCCTGCAGACTGCAGTGGCGGCCACAGGCTATGGGGCGGGCGCTCCGACTCTAAGATAATTTGTGAGGGGGCCCGAAGATGTTGACTGCCTGGGGTAGGAGCGGCCAAACTTACTTAACATAAGAGCCACACAGAATAAATGTCAGATGTTTGACAGCCGCAAGACAGGAAGGAAGGAGGAAGGGAAGGAGGGAGGAAGGGAGGAAAACAAAGGGGGAGGGGAGGAGGTAGAAAGAAAGCAACTTTAACTTAAAATGCATTCTCCAAGCCTCTGGCTGGCTTGGTGAAGTGATTGAAAGAGAGAAACGCCTTCTCCAAGCCGGCCAATGGGGTGGTGGGGGCTTTAAGAGCCATACAATATGTGTGGAAGAACCACATGTGGCTCCCGAGCCAGTTTGGCCCCCCCTGCTCTATGGTTTTATACCCTGCCGAAGCCCCTCTCCTCCTCAAACCCCTCTCTGGGCTCCACCCCCCCCCCAAATCTCCTGGAATTTCCTGACCAGGAGTTGGCAACCCTATCCAGCCCCCCTCCACTCAACCCCTGGATAGCTTCAGCAGCTCTCTGTCCACGATCCAGCTGGTCTCGAGGCCACCCTGGACGCCTGCCCCTTTGCCAAATTGTTTCCGGTTGCCATGGCAACCCAGCTGTCCCCCACCCTGAAGACTCCAGGAGATTAATCCCCAAATTGTTTGCTTTGCACACATCGCCAAGCCCCAACGCCTGTTGCCCTTTGCCTCCGACCGGCAAGCTTTGTTTTGCACACAGCCCTGAAAAACATCAAACGGCTTTCAAAGAGCAAAGATGGGTTTCCATCCGGGGCTTTCGGGGAGCCAACTGGACGGGAGCCTGAAGGCCCAGAACCCGAATTTGGCAAGCGTCAAAGCTTACAGAGCTCTCTTCTGGGCTCCGGCTTGCTTTTGAATTGCAGTTCTGTTGGGCGTTGAAAGAAGAGCGGTGCTGCCTCCTGCCCTTATCTGGTTTGGAACTCTATTTTTGCTAAGTCACACAGCGGAAGATCCAGCCTGGCTGGGAAAGGTGACCTAGAAATCCAAGCAAACAAACCAGAAGCTTGAAGCAAAAAAAAAAAAAAGGGCCCAACCACTTGGTTGAAATCAATATTTGAATTCCATTCCCTCCTTATCCTCCACCATTAGTTCCTTCCTTCCCGGCACCTCATTGTCCTTCACCTCCCCTTCTCTCAGTTTCTCTTATTCTGTTCATGGCCTCCTCTGCATCCTTCATTGAGCTGCTTCAATCCCTTTCCCACAATACAAGAACTCGTGGGCATTCGATGAAATTGCTGAGCAGTCGGGTTAGAACGGATAAAAGGAGGTACTTCTTCACCCAAAGGGTGATTAACATGTGGAATTCACTGCCACAGGAGGTGGTGGCGGCTACAAGCATAGCCAGCTTCAAGAGGGGATTGGATAAAAATATGGAGCAGAGGTCCATCAGTGGCTATTAGCCACACTGTGTGTGTGTATATATATATATATATATACAATTTTTTTTGGCCACTGTGTGACACAGAGTGTTGGACTGGATGGTCCATTGGCCTGATCCAACATGGCTTCTCTTATGTTTTTATCTGACACAGAGTGTTGGATTGGATGGTCCATTGGCCTGATCCAACATGGCTTCTCTTATGTTTTTATCTGACACAGAGTGTTGGACTGGATGGGCCATTGGCCTGATCTAAAATGGCTTATCTTATGTTCTTATTTGACACACAGTGTTGGACTGGATGGGCCATTGGTCTGATCCAACATGGCTTCTCTTATGTTCTTATGTAACACAGAGTGTTGGACTGGATGGGCCATTGACATGATCCAAAATGGCTTCTCTTATGTTCTTATTTGACAAAGAGTGTTGGACTGGATGGGCCATTGGTCTGATCCAACATGGCTTCTCTTATGTTCTTATGTGACACAGAGTGTTGGACTGGATGGGCCATTGGTCTGGTCCAACATGGCTTCTCTTATGTTCTTATGTGACACAGAGTGTTGGACTGGATGGGCCATTGGCCTGATCCAAAATGGCTTCTCTTATGTTCTTATGTGACAAAGAGTGTTGGACTGGATGGGCCATTGGTCTGATCCAACATGGCTCCTCTTATGTTCTTATGTGACACAGAGTGTTGGACTGGATGGGCCATTGGCGTGCTCCAACAGGGCTTCTCTTATGTTCTTATGTGAAACAGAGTGTTGGACTGGATGGGCCATTGGCCTGATCCAACATGGCTCCTCTTATGTTCTTATGTGACACAGAGTGTTGGACTGGATGGGCCATTGGCGTGCTCCAACAGGGCTTCTCTTATGTTCTTATGTGAAACAGAGTGTTGGACTGGATGGGCCACTGGCCTGATCCAACATGGCTCCTCTTATGTTCTTATGTGACACAGAGTGTTGGACTGGATGGGCCATTGGCCTGATCCAACATGGCTCCTCTTATGTTCTTATGTGACACAGAGTGTTGGACTGGAGGGGCCCTTGGCCTGATCCAACATGGCTTCTCTTGTGTTCTTATGTGACACAGAGTGTTGGACTGGATGGGCCACTGGCCTGATCCAACATGGCTCCTCTTATGTTCTTATGTGACACAGAGTGTTGGACTGGATGGGCCATTGGCCTGATCCAACAGGGCTTCTCTTATGTTCTTATGTGACACAGAGTGTTGGACTGGATGGGCCACTGGCCTGATCCAACATGGCTCCTCTTATGTTCTTATGTGACACAGAGTGTTGGACTGGAGGGGCCCTTGGCCTGATCCAACATGGCTTCTCTTGTGTTCTTATGTGACACAGAGTGTTGGACTGGATGGGCCACTGGCCTGATCCAACATGGCTTCTCTTATGTTCTTATGCTTCACCTGCTGGACCCCCAACTCTGAGCTCTCTGGATCCTTCCCCGGTTTACAGTTGCCCACAAAGCCCCTCTCCTTCCAAGTTTATGGACTTTTCTCTGTGCACCCACCTAAACCAACACCTTCTTCCCTCACAGAGGTTGGACTATCATCATTCTGACAGCTTGGGTCCCTGAGCGCTGTAGAATGGGGGAAATCGTACAGCGCCTCTTCGCCACTATCCCAATTCTGCTGAAATATACCCTCCAGGAGGGTGAAGAGCCAGGTTGGTGTAGTGGTTAAGTGCGTGGATTCTTATCTGGGTGAACTGGGTTTGATTCCCCACTCCTCCGCTTGCAGCGGCTGGAATGGCCTTGGGTCAGCCATAGCTCTCACAGAGCTGTCCTTGAAAGAGCAGCTGCTGTGAGAGCCCTCTCAGCCCCACCCATCTCACAGGGTGTCTGTTGTGGGGGAGGAAGGGAAAGGAGATTGTAGGCTGCTCTGAGACTCTGTCCTTGAAAGGGCAGCTTCTGGGAGAGCTCTCTCAGCCACACCCACCTCACAGGGTGCCTGTTGTGGGGGAGGAAGGGAAAAGGAGATTGTAGGCCGCTCTCAGACTCTGTCCTTGAAAGGGCAGCTGCTGTGAGAGCCCTCTCAGCCCCACCCATCTCACAGGGTGTCTGTTGTGGGGGAGGAAGGGAAAGGAGATTGTAGGCCGCTCTGAGACTCTGTCCTTGAAAGGGCAGCTTCTGGAAGAGCTCTCTCAGCTCCACCCACCTCACAGGGTGTCTGTTGTGGGGGAGGAAGGGAAAGGAGATTGTAGGCAGCTCTGAGACTCTGTCCTTGAATGGGCAGCTGCTGTGAGAGGCCTCTCAGCCCCACCTGCCTCACAGGGTGTCTGTTGTGGGGGAGGAAGGGAAAGGAGATTGTAGGCCGCTCTGAGACTCTGTCCTTGAAAGGGCAGCTTCTGGGGGAGCTCTCTCAGCCCCACTCGCTTCTAGGGTTGCCAACTCCAATTCAAGAAATATCTGGGGACTTTGGGGGTGGAGCCAGGAGACATTGGGGGTGGAGCCAGGAGCATGGGTGTGTCAAGCGTAACTGAACTCCAAAGAGAGTTCTGGTCAGTCATCACATTTAAAGGGACTGCACACCGTTTAAAAGCCTTCCCTCAATTGGAAACAATGGATAGGGACGCCTTCCTTGCGGGCTCCTAGAATTGGACCCCCTGGTTCAATCTTTTTGAAACTTGGAAGATGCTTTGAGGAGAGGCACTGGATGCTATGCTGCAAATTCGGTGTCTCTACCTCAAACAACAGCCCCTCCCAGAGCCCCAGATACCCGTGGATTAATTTTCCATTATACTCTATGGGAATTGGTCACCATAGAGAATAATGGAGTGCCCAGCAGATATTTCCCGCCCCTCCCCCGCTCTCTGATGACCCTGAAGCGGGGGGAGGGCCTCCAAACTGAGGGATCCCCTGCCCCCACCTGGGGATTTATGCAAAAAGCAAAATACACGTCTGTGATATGAATAGGCTACCGGACTTTTAAAATAATTTTTAAATATGTTTGCATGCTTTTTAAATATAAAACTGCTTCAGACTCAATGTATTTGACACAAAAGTTCACATTAACAACCATAGAACGCAGCTGAATCCCTATAAACAGAGCCCGTAGTGATTAACTGATACAGCATACACGTGACTAGTTAATAATATAATAGACGCCGCGTTCCGTGTTCCCACTTGGTCAGTATTACGGTATCTTCCACTTCAGCTGTATATTACAAGGGAGCAAGCCAGTTCCTTTTACTAGAAGCATAGCAAAGTCTTCCACTCCACTGCTGGCTACGATACTCTTCAAGCAAATTGGATGATACAAGCACTGAGGCTTCCTGAAGGAAAGACCTTGAAAATATAAATAACAAAACTCTAATACAGGTTGTTTATGAACGAATATGATGCATTTCAAGGACCCACCTGGAGACTGGCAACCCTAGTGTGGTGGGAGGGAAATGTCTGCTGGGCACTCCATCATTCCCTATGGAGACCAATTTCAATAGGGTACAATGGAGAATTGATCTGTGATAGGGTTGCCAAGTCCAATTTAAGAAATACCTGGGGACTTTGGGGGTGGAGCCAGGAGACTTTGGGGGTGGAGCCAGGAGACTTTGGGGGTGGAGCCAGGAGACATTAAGGATGGAGCCAAGATCAAGGCTGTGACAAGCATAATTGAACTCCAAAGGGAATTCTGGCCATCACATTGAAAGGGACGGCACACCTTTTCAATGCCTTCCTTCCATAGGAAATAATGAAGGAGAGGGGCACCTTCTTTTGGGGCTCATAGAATTGGACCCCCTGGTCCAATCGTTTTGAAACTTGGGGGGTATTTTAGGGAGAGGCACTAGATGCTATACTAAAAATTTGGTGCCTCTATCTCAAAAAACAGCCCCCCCAGAGCCCCAGATACCCGCGTATCAATTCTCCATTATCTTCTAGGGGAATAAATCTCTATAGGGAATAATAGAGTTCCCAGCAGACATTTCCCTCCCCTCCCCCCGCTTTCTGATGACCCTGAAGTGGGGGGAGGGTCTCCAAACTGGGGGATCCCCTGCCCCCACCTGGGGATTGGCAATCCTACTCGCTTCACAGGGTGTCTGTTGTGAGGGAGGAAGGGAAAGGAGATTGTAGGCTGCTCTGGGACTCTGTCCTTGAAAGGGCAGCTTCTGAGAGAGCTCTCTCAGCCCCACCTGCCTCACATGGTGTCTGTTGTGTGGGAGGAAGGGAAAGGAGATTGTAGGCCGCTCTGAGTCTCTGTCCTTGAAAGGGCAGCTTCTGGGAGAGCTCTCTCAGCTCCACTCGCTTCACAGGGTGTCTGTTGTGAGGGAGGAAGGGAAAGGAGATTGTAGGCTGCTCTGAGACTCTGTCCTTGAAATGGCAGCTTCTGAGAGAGCTCTCTCAGCCCCACCTGCCTCACAGGGTATCTGTTGTGGGGGAGGAAGGGAAAGGAGATTGTAGGCTGCTCTGAGACTCTGTCCTTGAAAGGGCAGCTTCTGGGAGAACTCTCTCAGCCCCACCTGCCTCACAGGGGGTCTGTTGTGGGGGAGGAAGGGAAAGGAGATTGTAGGCTGCTCTGAGACTCTGTCCTTGAAAGGGCAACTTCTGGGAGAGCTCTCTCAGCCCCACCTGCCTCACAGGGGGTCTGTTGTGGGGGAGGAAGGGAAAGGAGATTGTAGGCTGCTCTGAGACTCTGTCCTTGAAAGGGCAGCTTCTGAGAGAGCTCTCTCAGCCCCACCTGCCTCACAGGGTATCTGTTGTGGGGGAGGAAGGGAAAGGAGACTTTGAGATTCGGAGTGGAGGGTGAGATATTAATCCAATATCATTATCTTCTTTTTCCTGGCAGGGATTCAAGCCCCACCTCTATGGTTGCCAACTTCCAGGAGGCCTCTCAGAATTGCAGATGTTGTCCAGACGACAGAGAACAGTTCCCCTGGATAAAATGGAAGCTTTGGAGTGGTCTTTATGAAGCGTCTCCCCTCCACCAACGCTGCCCTCTACAGGTGCTATTCCTAACTACTAGGAATTTCCCAGCCTGGAGTTGGAAACCTTACCTCTTGAAGGGGAGGGGGGTGGCTTTATCCTCTGTCTGGTTTTAGGCATCTAGTAATAGAACAAAGCAGTAGACAAGTGCACCTTTAAGACCAACTAAGTTTGGTCTTAAAGCAGCAGTTCTTAATATAAGTGGGCAGTGAGTTGGTATATGGAATCATAGGAATGTTTTTAGCAGATTAAAAGAATCACAAATAGGGATCTGTGTTTGTTAGCGTTAGAACAAAGCAGGGCTGAAACAACACTGGAGGGTGATAAAAAGCAGACTGCTGTTGTGGGTGCGAAGTGCCATCAATCTAGGTAACGTTCTGGCTTTGTTAGTTTAAAATAGAGGGCGTGGTTTCTCAAGAGGTTATAACATTCATTATAGTTTGCCATTAGAAAAAAAAGGAAGACATTAAAATACAGCGGAGGATGGGTTAATATATGCAAAATGCAATAAGTATATGCAATAAGACAAACAGCCAATATCCCCCATTTGAGTATGTCAATACAAAAAAACATAAAACAAAAACAAAAAACCCAAATATTCTGATACGCTGTTCTAAAAGAGAAATAATATAAGTTAGCCATTAGAAGAAACAGGGTGTGTAACCATAGCGGTAGAGCCTTCATGTGGCGCGAATGTTTTAGAAACCTCTCCCCCTGCTCTTCTCCAAGGACAGATTACAAAATGGGAAGGGGGGGGGGGGAACCTACATTATAAAGGGAAAGCAAGGGAAAGCAATGCAAAAGCTGCAGAAAATAAAGCTGAGGCTATGATGGAAACGTCACAAAGAGTCCAGCTGCCACTGGAAGGAGCTGGCCGATGAGAAAAGAAGCCAGCAAGCGTCTCAAAGCATAAAGAGAAAAGCACTCAGCCATCAACAACGATTGGGGGTGGGTGGGAATGGCATAATTTGAAGTGGAAGTTACCAGTCCATACATCTAGGCAGACAGCAAGCCGCAAATTAACCTACAGCATAATTAAGATGATTACAGATTCAAGAACCAAACTGGAATAAAAAGCTTAGTTTATATGGTCACCATTTGTTTGGATTTAATTCTGGGATGAGAAAACTAGGATCCTCCTCCGGCGGGGGACTTTTAATGCGCGCGTGGTATGATGACATCACCCAGAAGTTACATCATTGCACTGGCGACACCATGCACCAGCTGTTCTAGGCATTCCTGGGAAAACTCTATGGTTTCCCCAAACACTCTAACAATTTGGGAGGTAAAAACTCTATGGTACCCATTGTAACATAGAGCTTTCCCTTCCAAATTGCTAGAGTGTCCAGGAAAACCATAGAGTTTTCCTGGAAATGCCTACAGTGGCCAGTGCGCGGTGTCGCCGGTGCAATGACGTCACTTCCAGGTGACAGCAATGCGCTGGCGACGTCGAGGGAGGTTCCCAATGTGGGCTGGCAGGTTGGGAACCTGCCCAGCCCAGGGGCTTGGCAGCCCTGGAGAAAACATAATACTGAAGCAAATATATCAAAATTGGAGGCTGATGTGTAAATGTAATCTTGTAGGAGAACACGTCCGCATTGGCAGCCCTGGAGAAAACATAATACTGAAGCAAATATATCAAAATTGGAGGCTGATGTGTAAATGTAATCTTGTAGGAGAACACGTCCGCATTGGCAGCCCTGGAGAAAACATAATACTGAAGCAGATATATCAAAATTGGAGGCTGATGTGTAAATGTAATCTTGTAGGAGAACACGTCCGCATTGGCAGCCCTGGAGAAAACATAATACTGAAGCAAATATATCAAAATTGGAGGCTGATGTGTAAATGTAATCTTGTAGGAGAACACGTCCGCATTGGCAGCCCTGGAGAAAACATAATACTGAAGCAAATATATCAAAATTGGAGGCTGATGTGTAAATGTAATCTTGTAGGAGAACACGTCCGCATTGGCAGCCCTGGAGAAAACATAATACTGAAGCAAATATATCAAAATTGGAGGCTGATGTGTAAATGTAACCTGTAGGAGAACAAGTCCGCATTCCAGGGCATTCATTGGGTCACCTCAAAGCAGCTGTTTTATTGCAAAGGAAATTCAGGAACAGACTGGAAAGGGAAACAGCTGACTTGTAAGTTATTACATTCGAAACAAAAAATCCCAGGACTTAATAAGAATATCGGTTTCTTATCTCACTACAGATAAGAAACCAGGGCTTTTTTTTTGTAGCAGGAACTCCTTTGCAAATTAGGCCAGACCCTCTGATGTAGCCAATCCTCTTGGAGTTTACAGTAGGTTCTGCACTAAGAGAGCCAGTTTGGTGTATTGGTTAAATCTGCGGACTCTTATCTGGGAGGACCGGGTTTGATTCCCCACTCCTTCACTTGCACCTGCTGGAATGGCCTTGGGTCAGCCATAGCTCTGGCAGAGGTTGTCCTTGAAAGGGCAGCTGCTGTGAGAGCCCTCTCCAGCCCCACTCACCTCACCGGGTGTTTGTTGTGGGGGAGAAGATATAGGAGATTGTGAGTCGCTCTGAGTCTCTAGGGCGGGTTATAAATCTGCAATTCTTCTTTTTCTTCTTCTTAGGTTCAGCAATTTTTCCATTCTGTTCCTGAAGTTCTTTTGCAATAAAATAGCTACTTTGAGGTCACCCGTCGAATGCCCTGGAAGACTGAAGTGTTCTCCTACAGGTTTCTCAGTCTTGCATTCTTTACATAGGGCAAACAGGTCGAACCCTGTGCTGAAGGATAAATGGACACAAATCTGACATCAGGAATCACAAGACAGAGAAAACCTGTAGGAGAACACGTCCGCATTTCAGGACATTCAATGGGTCACCTCAAAGCAGCTGTTTTATTGCAAAGGAAATTCAGGAACAGACTGGAAAGGGAAACAGCTGACTTGTAAGTTATTACAACATTCGAAACAAAAAAGTCCCAGGACTTAATAAGGATATCGGTTTCTTATCTCGCTACAGATACTGATCTCATTCTTAAATCTGTATTCTCACCAGGGCTTTTTTTTGTAGCAGGAACTCCTTTGCATATTAGGCCAGACCCTCTGATGTAGCCAATCCTCTTGGAGTTTACAGAGGAGACAATAACACTGCACAACCAATCACCCCATTTTAAAGAAAAGGGATGCTGTTAGTTACCTCCATGTTTGAGAGGAGACCAATGGAACATAACAACAAGGTTTCAGTTAGTGACTCTCAACATTCCACAATTAAGAAGGGTACGTTTACACATCAGTCTCCAATGATGTATTTATTTGCTTTGCTGTGTGTCCCCCCCCCCCCCCCCGGAATTAAACCCAAACAAATGGTGACCATGTAAACTACTGTTTGGTCCTTAAATCTGTTAAGCATCTTCCTTAGGCTATATGCTAATTTGCTGCTCAGTGTCTACCTATACGTATGGACTGTAGGGTTGCCAAGTTCAATTCAGGAAATATCTGGGGACTTTGGGGGTGGAGCCAGGAGATTTTGGGGTTGGAGCCAGGAGCAAGGTTGTGACAAGCATAATTGAACTCCAACGGGAGTCCTGGCCATCACATTTAATGGGACAGCACACATTTTAAATGCCTTCACTCCTAGGAAAAAATGAAGGATATGAGCACCTTCTTTGGGGGTTCATAGAATTGAATCCCCTGTTCCAATCCTTTTGAAACTTGGAGGGTGTTTTGCAGAGAGGCATTGGATGCTATGCTGACAATTTGATGCCTCTACCTCCAAAAACAGCCCCCCCAGAGGCCCAGATAACCGTGGACCAATTCTCCATTATATCCTATGGGAATCGGTCTCCTTAGGGAATAATGGAGTGCCCAGCAGACATTTCCCTCCCCTCCCCTTGCTTTCTGAGGACCCTGAAGCGGGGGGGGAGGGCCTCCAAAGCAGGGGATCCCCTGCCCCCACCTGGGGATTAAGTACCACAACAAGAGAACCATAGTGGTAGGTAGCAAGAAAATAAAGCACAAAGCTTCCATGATTACCAGCCTCAGACACTAAAGAAACAACAACAATATTATCAAAATCTTAGTGTATCCTATGTAACCTAAAGCACAGACACATCTCAATAATCTAGGAAACAGAACATCCCAAAGCAGCCATCAGAAATGAAGTCCAATTTTTAAAGCAGTCCAATGCTGTTTCCTTGACGAAAGGTCTGATGTAGTCCCAGAGAAGAACGATGAGTGATGTCCAAGTAGATTCAAATTTTAAGGCAGCCAGCAGTCCAATTATTGCTATTGCGACGAGGATGTACCATTGCCTTGTTTCACAATTGCTTCTTCAAGCATCGTCATCAGTTTCAGATAAAAGGCTGTGAACGCCAAGAACTGTGGCGTTCAGATACAAGGCTGTGAACTCCAAACTTCAAGTCACTGTGGGCAACTTAAGGGTTACATCAGACCTTTCATCAAGGAAACAGCATTGGACTGCTTTAAAAATTGGACTTGATTTCTGATGGCTACTTTGGGATTTATCATGTGGAACTCACTGTCAAAGGAGGCGGTGGCAGCTACAAGCATAGCCAGCTTCAAGAGGGGATTGGATAAAAATATGGAGCAGAGGTCCATCAGTAGCTATTAGCCACAGTGTGTATATATCTATATATCTCTATCTCTATCTCTATCTATATACATCTATATCTATATCTATATCAGATAGATGATAGATAGATAGATAGATAGATAGATAGATAGATAGATAGATAGATAGATAGATAGATAGATAGATAGATAGATAGATAGATAGATAGATAGATAGATAGATAGATAGATTGATTTTTGGCAACTGTGAGAGCCCTCTCCAGCCCCACCCACCTCACAGGGTGTCTGTTGTGGGGGAGGAAGGTAAAGGAGATTGTGAGCTTCTCTGACACTCTTCGGAGTGGAAGGCGGGATATAAATCCAATATCTTCTTCTTCTTCTTCTTCTAACTGTGTGACACAGAGTGTTGGACTGGATGGGCCATTGGCCTGATCCAACACGGCTTCTCTTATGTTCTTATGTCTGGGTCAGTGATGTTCTGTATTCTTGGTGCTTTGCAGGGGGGGGAACAGTGTGAGGATTTCTAGGGTCCTGGTCCCACTGTTGGACTTCCTGATGGCACCTGCGTTTTTTGGCCACAGTGTGACACAGAGTGTTGGACTGGATGGGCCACTGGCCTGATCCAACATGGCTTCTCTTATGTTATGTCTGGGGCAGTGATGCTCTGTATTCTCGGTGCTTTGGGGGGGGGGGGTAACAGGGTGAGGGCTTCTAGTGTCCTGGTCCCACTGGTGGACCTCCTAATGGAACTTGGTTCTTTGGCCACTGTGTGACACAGAGTGTTGGACTGGAGGGGCCATTGGCCTGATCCAACATGGCTTCTCTTATGTCTGGGGCAATGATGCTCTGTATTCTTGATGCTTGGGAAGAACAGTGGGAGGGCTTCTAGTGTCCTGGCCCCACTGGTGGACCTCCTGATGGCACTTGGTTTTTTTGGCCGCTGTGTGACACAGAGTGTTGGACTGGATGGGCCATTGGCCTGATCCAACAGGGCTTCTCTTATGTTCTTATGTGACACAGAGGGTTGGACTGTATGGGCCATTGGCCTGATCCAACATGGCTTATCTTATGTTCTTATGTGACACAGAGTGTTGGATTGGATGGGCCAATGGCCTGATCCACCATGGCTTCTCTTACGTTCTTATGTGACACAGAGTGTTGGATTGGATGGGCCATTGGCCTGATCCAACATGGCTTCTCTTATGTTCTTATGTGACACAGAGTGTTGGATTGGATGGGCCACTGGCCTGATCCAACATGGCTTCTCTTACGTTCTTATGTCTGGGGCAGTGATGCTCTGTATTCTTGGTGCTTGCGGGGAGGCAACATTGGCGGGCTTCTAGTGTCCTGGTCCCGCTGGTGGACCTCCTGATGGCACTTGGGTTTTTTTGCCGCTGTGTGACACAGAGTGTTGGACTGGATGGGCCATTGGCCTGATCCAACAGGGCTTCTCTTATGTTCTTATGTGACACAGAGTGTTGGACTGGATGGGCCACTGGCCTGATCCAACAGGGCTTCTCTTATGTTCTTATGTGACACAGAGTGTTGGACTGGATGGGCCACTGGCCTGATCCAACATGGCTTCTCTTATGTTCTTATGTGACACAGAGTGTTGGACTGGATGGGCCATTGGCCTGATCCAACATGGCTTCTCTTGTGTTCTGTTCCCTAAATTATTGAGTTGTGTCTGTGCTTTATATTACACAGAATACACTAAGGTTTTGATAATACTGTTATTGTTTCATTAGTGTCCTAGGCTGGTAATCATGGAAGCTTTGTGCTTAGTTTTCTTGCTACCCACCTGGAGGCTGGCAGCCCTAATGAAGTGACACTGCTGTTTCATCCTGATTATTTGTTTTTAATTACTATAGATTGCTAACTGAGAATTTTAAAATTGTATTGTATATGTGTTTGTGTTGCAACCCACCCTGAGCTTGCCTTGATGAGAAGGGCAGGATAGAAATCCCAGAAATAAATAAACTTCCATTTCTGTGTATCTGAGGAAGAATGCTTGCACATCAAAGCTTATACCACGGATGAAACTTCTGTGCCACGGGACTCGGATTTAATTCTGTTGCTTCAGAGGGGTGTTCAAACTGCAGCTCGGGAGCCACACGTGGCTCTTTCACACATATTGTGCAGCTCTCGAAGCCCCACCGCCCCTCGCTTGAAGAAGGCTGATGGCTTGGAGAACAAATCTCAAGTTAAAGTTGCTGTCTTTCCATCTCTCTCTCTCTCCCTCCCTCCAACATTCATTTCCCTCCCTCTGTCAAGCATGCTATTTCTATACATTATTGGACTCTGATTTCTTCCTCTTTTAGTCCTGACAACTGTCCTTTCTCATAGCTGCATATCAAAACTCGAAACGCCCCACTTACTTTCTCACCTCCTTTTTCTCTTTCCCACCTCTGGGTAGCAAATGTAGGAATGCTGTAACTTTGATGATAGAGAGAAAGGAGGTGTCTTTCCCGAGTAGTTCCCATTCATTGCTTATCAACAGGGACAAGAATGTATGCGACCAAAGGAGGTTTGAACCGCAAGATAGTATTTGCATAACTGTAACAATTCACACATGCTTGTTACAGCTTGAAACTATCTTTCCTATACTCTTTGATGTAATCCTTAAAACACCATGCTATGAGCAACTCTGTATTACTCTCAAGGCGCTGCACGTTGAGCAACAATGGATTATCAATAAACCAAGTCTTTGTATCCAATGATTGCTTGATTACTTGAAATACCTATGCTTGACACCCACCTTCCAACATCTGATGTTCACTGGAGGGCCAGTTTGGTGTAGTGGTGAAGTGTGTGGACTCATATCTGGGAGAGCCCTCTAAGCCCAACCCACCTCACAGGGTGTCTGTTGTGGGGTAGGAAGGGAAAGGAGATTGTAGGCCACTCTGAGACTCTGTCCTTGAAAGGGCAGCTTCTGGGAGAGCTCTCTCAGCCCCACCCACCTCACAGGGTCTCTGTTGTGGGGGAGAAAGGGAAAGGAGATTGTAGGCCGCTCTGAGACTTTGTCCTTGAAAGGGCAGCTGCTGAGAGAGCTCTCTCAGTCCCACCCACCTCACAGGGTGTCTGTTGTGGGGGAGGAAGGGAAAGGGGATTGTAGGCCGCTCTGAGACTCTGTCTTTGAAAGGGCAGCTTCTGGGAGAGCTCTCTCAGCCCCACCCACCTCACAGGGTCTCTGTTGTGGGGGAGGAAGGGAAAGGAGATTGTAGGCCGCTCTGAGACTTTGTCCTTGAAAGGGCAGCTTCTGGGAGAGCCCTCTCAGTCCCACCCACCTTACAGGGCGTCTGTTGTGGGGGAAGAAGATATAGGAGATTGTAAGCCGCTCTGAGTCTCTGATTCAGAGAGAAGGGTGGGGTATAAATCTGCAATTCTTCTTCTTCATGTCTTGCGGCTCTTAAACCTCTGATGTTTATTCTACGTGGCTCTTACAATAAGCAAGTTTGGCCACCCCTGAGACCAGCACATCTACTCACCTCAATCTATCTGCATAGTTTGATGCATCCTCAAACACGAACCTCCCCCCACCCCGAAATACAGGGGGGCCTGACTAGATTCCTAAGGCCAGGACTTCTAAATCTGGGGAGGGGCACTCCTGAAATCATAGAATCAGAAAGTTGGACAGGACCCTCCAGGGTCATCTAGTCCAACCCCCTGCACAATGCGGGGAAACTCACTAATACCTCCCCCTAAATTCACAGGATCTTCATTGCTGTCAGATGGCCTTCTAGCCTCTGTTTAGAAACCTCCAAGGAAGGAGAGCCCACCACCTCCCGAGAAAGCCTGTTTCACTGAGGAACCGCTCTAACGGTCAGGACTTTCTTCCTAATGTTGAGCCAGAAACTTTTGATTTAATTTCAACCCATTGGTCCTGGTATTACCTTCTGGGGCCACAGAAAACAATTCCACTCCATCCTCTATATGACAGCCCTTCAAGTCCTTGAAGATGGTGATCCTATCACCTCTCAGCTGCCTCCTCTCCAGGCTAAACATCCCCAGCTCCTTCAACCTTTCCTCATAGGACTTAGTCTCCAGACCCCTACCATCTTCGTCGCCCTCCTTTGGACCCATTCCAGCTTGTCTCTTATTCTTAAAATGTGGTGCCCAAAACTGAACACAATACTCCCTTATTTATGTCCCTTTTTAGAATCAGTACAGGACTCAGCTAAACTGGCGGAGGAGTTCTAAAGGGAAAAAAGAACATGCACACAAAAGACACAAAACCCCCTATGTCTTTTTTCCTAGCCTGTGCGGTTACAAGTCGAAACGGGCAGGCGTTTGCCATCGTCCAAAGCTCCTTTTCTACGCACGGTTCCTCCTGCAGCTTCAGAGAGTGAAAAACGCAAGCCGGAAGCGTTGCCGGAATGGCCATAGCCAGTTCCAGCACCCAGGAGAGAAGCCATTGGCAGCCAAAGACTGGCCCATCAGCTGTTGAGAGATCCTCAAATGCACACAGACCCAGCAAGCGGATTTGTACCTTCTTCAACATGGAAGCGCCGTTCTGCTTTTCCATTGAACAAAGCAGGAGTCAAGTTGCACCGTTAAGTCCAACCAAGTTTTATTGAGAATGTAAGCTTTCGTGTGCTGCCTAAGCACACTTCATCAGACAAGGAATTCGGTACAATAAGCCAAGCCACGCGTAGCTGGTAGGTAGTGGCTCAGAATGCAAACTGGTACAAATTTAAGATCCCATGACAGAGTAGTAAAATTAACAAACTGAGTAACAAATTAATTTTTCTAATTTTTCTACTCTGTCATTGGATCTTAAATTTGTACCGTTTTGCATTCTAAACCACTGCCTACCAGATAACTTTACTATTCTGTCATTGGATCTTGCGACCTCATGGCACAGAGTGGTAAAGCAGCAGTACTGCAGTACTGTGGTCTGAATTCTCTGCTCATGACCTGAGTTCGATTCCGGCGGAAGCTGGATTCAGGTCGCCGGCCCAAGGTTGACTCCGCCTTCCATCCTTCTGAGGTCGGTAAAATGAGTCCCCAGCTTGCTGGGGGGGAAGTGTAGAGGACTGGGGAAGGCAATGGCAAACCACCCCGTTAAAAAAGTCTGCTGTGAAAACATTGTGAAAGCAACGTCACCCCAGAGTTGGAAATGACTGGTGCTTGAGCCGGGGACCTTTCCTTTTCCTTTCCATTGGATCTTAAATTTGTACCAGTTTGCATTCTGAGCCACTAACTACCAGCTATGTGTGGCTCTGCTCATTGTACCGGATTCCTCGTCTGATGAAGTGCGTTTAGAGCACATGAAAGCTGACGTTCTCAATAAAACTTGGTTGTTCTTAAAGGTGCCACTGGACTCCTGCTTTGTTCAACTGCTTCAGACCAACACGGCTGCCCTCTTGGATCTATCTGCTTTTCCATTGAAAGCTTTCAACACATCCCTGCTTTTGTCTGGCAGACTTTGATACGAGCGGAGCTAGAAATATCCCTATTCTTTGAGCATATTGTCCTTCAAGCATCAAAAGATAAAGGAGGGAAGGAAGGGAAACGTTCTTGTGTAGGAGCTGTTAAGGGTTTGACTTGAAGTGGGAAACTTGGGACGCACTTTATTGTGAGGTTAGAACGAAGGGGAGATTACCTTTTGAAAGCGACAGGCCCATCTGCAAATACACAAGAGGAAGCCGTGCAAGGAGACTAAAGCAAATGTGCACGGCTAAATACGGCAAAATATAAACAGCATTAGAAAACGCTCAATAAAATACTTGTGGAAAAGTTCATGTCATGAAATCATTAGACTACTGTGCACAGACAGTTACATTCAATGCTGACTCGAACAAACGCACCTTAGCGCAACAGGCATAGAACCACAAATTCACTTCGAGTCATGCAGGAAATGCTGGCATCTAGGAACGCAGATGGTGACCGTAGCCATGAAATTAAAAGTCGTCTCCTCCTTGGGAGGACAGCTATGGTGAACCTGGGCAGTATAATAAAAAGTAGAGACATCACCCTGCCAACAAAAATCCGTATAGTCAAAGCGATGGTATTCCCAGTAGTAATGTACGGCTGTGAGAGCTGGACCATAAGGAAGGCCGAGCACAGAAGAATAGATGCTTTTGAGAAGTGGTGCTGGAGAAGACTCTTGAGAGTCCCTTGGACTGCAAGAAATCCAGTCCATCAGTCCTAAGGGAAATCAACCCAGACTGTTCCCTGGAAGGTCAGATGCTGAAGCTCAAATCCTTTGGCCACCAAATGAGAAGGGAGCACTCACTGGAGAAAACTCTGATGCTGGAAAAGACATTAGCCTGCCAACAAAAGTCCGTATAGTCAAAGCGATGGTATTCCCAGTAGTCATGTATGGCTGTGAGAGCTGGACCATAAGGAAGGCCGAGCGCAGAAGAATAGATGCTTTCGAGCTGTGGTGCTTGAGAAGAATCTTGAGAGTCCCTTGGACTGCAAGAAGATCCAATCAGTCACTCCTAAGGGAAATCAACCCAGACTGTTCCCCGGAAGGTCAGATGCTGAAGCTGAAGCTCAAATACTTTGGCCACCCAATGAGGAGGGAGCACTCCCTGGAGAAGACTCTTGAGAGTCTCTTGGACTGCAAGATCAGATCAGTCAGTCCTAAGGAAAATCAACCCAGACTGTTCCCTGGAAGGTCAGATGCTGAAGCTGAAGCTCAAATATTTTGGCCACCCAATGAGGAGGGAGCACTCCCTGGAGAAGACTCTTGAGAGTCTCTTGGACTGCAAGATCAGATCAGTCAGTCCTAAGGAAAATCAACCCAGACTATTCCCTGGAAGGTCAGATGCTGAAGCTGAAGCTCAAATACTTTGGCCACCCAATGAGAAGGGAGCACACCCTGGAGAAGACCCTGACGCTGGGAAGGACAGAAGGCAAAAGAAGAAGGGGACGGCAAAAGAGGAGATGGCTGGACATTGTTACTGATGTAACAAACACGAATCTGAGCAGACTTCGGAGGATGGTGGAAGACAGGAGGGCCTGGCGTGACTTGGTCCATGGGGTCGCAAAGAGTTGGACTCGACTGTGCGACTGAACAACAGCAACAAAAGAACGCGTTCCTAAATGCCAGCATTCCCTGCACAACTCAAAGTGCATTTGTGATTGTATCACTGGTCCCCAATTTCAAGTATACGCCCGGCGAAGCTCTGAGAAACGGCTTTGATTACTGGTCTACCGTGGCGCGTTTTCTTTCCTTTCCGTTGGGAATTTTGGACCAAGCTTGTTTTGAATCCGCGAGTGACAGAAGTTAGAGCAAGGCTCTTTAGCGTTTTTAAAGCTCCAATGTGGACTTTGATTATGGTCTTATGCCTGTGGCACTAAGGTGCGTTTGTTCGAGTCAGCATTGAACGTAATTGTCTGTGCACAGTAGTATAATGATTTCAGGACAAGAATTTGACAAGATCTCCAGACTACAGAGCTCAGTTCCCCAGGAGGAAAGGGATAGAATCATAGAGCTGGAAGGGACCCTCCGGGGTCATCTAGTCCAACCCCCTGCACAATGCAGGAAACTCACAAACACCTCCCCCTAAATTCACAGGTTCTTCATTGCTGTCAGATGGCCATCTAGCCTCTGTTTGGAAACCTCCACGGAAGGAGAGCCCACCACCTCCCAAGGAAGCCTGTTCCACTGAGGAACTGCTCTGACGGTCAGGAAGTTCTTCCTAATGTTGAGCCAGAAACTCTTGATTTAATTTCAACCCATCGGTTCTGGTCCTACCTTCTGGGGCCACAGAAAACAATTCCACCCCATCCTCTATAAGACAGCCCTTCAAGTCCTTGAAGATGGTGATCCTCTCACCTCTCAGCCGTCTCTTCTCCAGGCTAACCATCCCCAGCTCCTTCAACCTTTCCTCATAGGACTTCGTCTCCAGCACCCTCACCATCTTCGCCACCCTCCTCTGGACTTGTTCCAGCTTATAATCATTGAGTTGGAAGGGACCTCCAGGGTCATCTAGTCCAACCCCCTGCACAATGCAGGAAACTCTCAAATACCTCCTCCTAAACTCACAGGATCCGCATTGCTGTTACATGACCATCCAGCCTCTGTATAAAAACCTCCAAGGAAGGAGAGCCCACCACCTCCCGAGGGAGCCTGTTCCACTGAGGAATCGCTCTAACGGTCAGGAAGTTCTTCCTAATATTGAGCTGGAAACTCAATATTTCATTTCATTTCAACCCACTGGTTCTGGTCCTACCTTCTGAGGCCACAGACAACAATTCCATCCCATCCTCTAGAGGACAGCCCTTCAAGGACTTGAAGATGGTGATCATATCACCTCTCAGCTGCCTCCTCTCCAGGCTAAACATCCCCAGCTCTTTCAACCTTTCCTCATAGGACTTGGTCTCTAGATCCCTCACCATCTTCATTGCCCTCCTCTGGGCCCATTCCAGCTTGTCTAGATCCTTCTTAAAATGTGGTGCCCAAAACTGAACACAAGATTCCACGTGAGGTCTTTAGAGGGTGGACTCTGTGGAATGGTACCCCACGGAGCTCCTTGTCTTCCCCAGGTTCCTTCCCCAAAATCAACAGCTGCCCATCTACGCGCCTTCTCTCTGTGTTGGGCCTCCCCCAGTGGACTGGTCAGCCTGAGGAGCTCAGAAAGGCTCCCAGTCTCCAGGCTTTCTGCAAACGATGCAGAACTTACTTCTTAATTACTGTTTTTACGACCGGAGTCATAAACAGCAAAACGATGCCAAATGGAATTATTCCAAGCGGGCAAGAGGGCTGCACTGTACAAAAGGCATCACCAAGTTACTTGGATAAATTGTTTTGGACTTTGGTCCCTAATATTGCTATTAGGTAGCCACTTTGGTGTTGTGGTTAAGCGTGTGGACTCTTATCTGGGAGAACCGGGTTTGATTCCCCACTCCTCCCCTTGCACCTGCTGGAATTGGCTTGGATCAGCCATAGCTCTCATGGCAGTTGTTCTTGAAATGGCAGCTTCTGGAAGAGCTCTCTCAGCCCCTCTTGCCTCACAGGGTGTCTGTTGTGGGGGAGGAAGGGAAAGGAGATTGTAGGTTGCTCTGAGACTCAGTCCTTGCAAGGGCAGCTCCTGGGAGAGCTCTCTCAGCCCCACCCACCTCACAGGGTGTCTGTTGTAGGGGAGGAAGGGAAAGGAAATTGTAGGCCACTCTGAGTCTCTGTCCTTGAAAGGGCAGCTTCTGGGAGAGCTCTTTCAGCCCCATCTGCCTCACAGCGTGTCTGTTTTGGGGGAGGAAGGGAAAGGAGATTGTAGGCCGCTCTGAGATTCTGTCCTTGAAAGGGCAACTTCTGGGAGTGCTCTCTCACCCCCTCCTGCCTCACAGGGTGTCTTTTGTGGGAGATGAAGGGAAAGGAGATTGTAGGCCGCTCTGAGATTCTGTCCTTGAAAGGGCAGCTTCTGGGAGAGCTCTCTCAGCCCCACCTGCCTCGCAGGGTGTCTGTTGTGGGGGAGGAAGGGAAAGGAGATTGTAGGCCGCTCTGAGACTCTGTCCTTGAAAGGGCAGCTTCTGGGAGAGCTCTCTCAGCCCCCCCCCCCACCTCACAGGGTGTCTGTTGTGGGAGAGGAAGGGAAAGGAGATTGTAGGCTGCTCTGAGACTGATTCACAAAGAAGGTATAAATTGGAGGTCTTCTTACATCTGAGGCAGTGATGCTCTATATTCTTGGTGCTTGAGGGGGGGCCACAGAGAAAGGGCTTCTGGAGTTCTTGCCCTGCTTGTGGACCTCCTGATGGCACCTGAGTTTTGGCCACCGCACCGGATGACATAGAGTGTTGGGCTGGATGGGCCATTGGCCTGATACAACATGGCTTCTCTTATGCTCTTATGTCTGTGAGAATTATGCTCTGCATTCTTGGTGCTTGGGGGGGGGCACAGTGGGAGGGCTTCTGGAGTTCTGGCCCTGCTGGTGGACATTCTGATGGGACCTGGATTTTGGCCACTGTGTGACACAGAGTGTCAGACCGGATGTCAGTCTGTATAGTCAAAGCAATGGTATTCCCAGTAGTAATGTATGGCTGTGAGAGCTGGACCATAAGGAAGGCCGAGAGCAGAAGAATAGATGCTTTTGAGCTGTGATGCTAGAGAAGAATCTTGAGGGTCCCTTGGGCTGCAAGAAGATCCAACCAGTCAGTCCTAAGTAAAATCAACCCAGATTGTTCCCTGGAAGGTCAAATGCTGAAGCTGAAGCTGAAATCCTTTGGCCACCCAATGAGAAGGGAGCACTCACTGGAGAAGATCCTGATGCTGAGAAAGATAGAAGGAAAAGAAGAAGGGGACGGCAAAAGATGAGATGGCTGGACAGCGTTACTGATGTAACAAACACGAATTTGAGCAGACTTTGGGGGATGGTTGAAGACAGGAGGGCCTGGCGTGACTTTGTCCATGGCGTCGCATAGAGTTGGACTCGACTGTGTGACTGAACAACACACATCTTTGTCTTAGCTCAGGAAGGATGACCCCAGAGTACACTAATTTATGCAGGAGCTCACAATTTTAATGCCAGTAGCTCACAACTTTAATGCCAGTAGATCAGAACTTTAATTCCAGTAGCTTGCAAAGTAGAATTTTTAGCTCACAAGACTCTGCAGCATAGAGGGAACATGGCTTAGAAGTCTCTTTGCAACCTGTCACTGTCTCCATTCAAGCCTGCACCTATAGGACATCCCACCTTCTATACATGCATAGCAAGTTTTAAGGTTTCTGTCTGTTTTCAGCATTTCAGCATCAGACAGAAGCGGAACTGGTTCAGCTTTCACCGCACACAGAACAGGAATTCTAGGGATCTGTTAAACGCCTTGATGGGCAGTTTAAGATGTACAGTGATTGCCAAGGGAAGAGAATTGTTAGCCCTGACGGTTTATAACGATATTTGTTTCCTCTTGAGGAGTTTCGCCTCCTTTCCTCAGGGAGATCAATAAACGGTTCACAAACTATTAAGCCCTGACTCTGCTTAAAGAGGAGGGAAAGCCACAAAGATTCTTTTGGCAGTAGTAGGAAAACCACACGCCAAAACACAACGATTCAGCTTCTTGACCCGGCTCAATGGGAGGGTAGAATGAATTCGGTGCTGGGTATTGGGAGGCGATAGAAACCGTTCCTCTGAGCATAAGCACTGTGTATAATCACAGTCAAGCCCTTCCTACATGGGATTGTGGAAGGGATGCCAACTTCCAGGTGGTTGAGAACCTGGAGATAACCGTGCACAACTATACTAATTGATACAATGACTACTCTGAAATTATTACACCCATTGTATGCTTCTGCTAATGGCTTTATAACACTCACTTTGCAATTATTATCATATAATACCTGTTACAATTTTGTTGTTGTTGTTCAGTCGCAGAGTCGAGTCCGACTCTTTGCGACCCCGTGGACAAAGTCACGCCAGGCCCTCCTGTCTTCCACCATCCTCCGAAGTCTGCTCAATTTCGTGTTTGTTACATCAGTAACGCTGTTCAGCCATCTCCTCTTCTGCCATCCCCTTCTTCTGTTGCCTTCTGTCTTTCCCAGCATCAGGATTCTCCAGTGAGGGCTCCCTTCTCATTGGGTGGCCAAAGTATTGGAGCTTCAGCTTCAGCATCTGACCTTCCAGGGAACAGTCTGGGTTGATTTCCCTGAGGACTGACTGATTGGATCTTGTAGTCCAAGGGACCCTCAAGAGTCTTCTCCAGCACCACAGCTCAAAAGTATCTATTCTTCTGCGCTCGGCTTTCCTTATGGTCCAGTTCTCACAGCCATACATTACTACTGGGAATACCATCGCTTTGACTATACGGACTTTTGTTGGCAGGGTGATGTCTCTACTTTTTATTATGCTGCCCAGGTTCGCCGTAGCTGTCCTGCCAAGGAGCAAACGTCTTTTGATTTCATGGCTGCAGTTACCATCTGCAGTGATCTTGGATCCCAGAAATGTGAAGTCTGTCACTGCTTCCACGTCTTCCTCTTCTATTTGCCAAGGTGTGATGGGGCCGGATGCCATGATCTTAGTTTCCTTACAATGTTACAATTATCAAAGATTTCAGGTTTTCACGGCTGGTAACATCATTAGGGTTTGTAGAATCTTTCGGGCTCAAGTGCCGTGTTCTACTGGAGAAAGTTTTTCTTCCAGTCGCTTCGTTCTCAGCTGCGGAGAACATCCTCAGTGGCGTTGCAGCCAGAGCAGGCGCTCTGACCTGCTTGGCTGCTGTGCATTGAGATGCATTGAGAACATCCTCAGTGGCGTTGCAGCCGGAGCAGGCGCTCTGACCTTCTTGGCTGCTGTGCATTGAGATGCACAGCTCAATGCACAGCAGCCAAGAAGGTCAGAGTGCCTGCTCCGGCTGCAACGCCACTGAGGATGTTCTCCGCAGCTGAGAACGAAACGTCTGGAAGAAAAACTTTCTCCAGTAGAACACAGCACTTGAGCCCGAAAGATTCTACAAACCCTAATGATGTTACAATTGTCTTAAACAATGAATTCCTATACAATGAGTAGGATAATCATACAGAGTCCATAAACATTCAGAATTGACTCCTCTTTATCAGTATCATGGATGAGTAAGGTGACAATAGTTCTCTCCAAGAATAAGTGACACATTTCCGGTAACAATATAGACG
Source organism: Heteronotia binoei (assembly GCF_032191835.1). Taxonomy (NCBI): domain Eukaryota; kingdom Metazoa; phylum Chordata; class Lepidosauria; order Squamata; family Gekkonidae; genus Heteronotia; species Heteronotia binoei. Next base: position 196,819,224 of record NC_083224.1, on the reverse strand, counting down.
TGTTCCGGTAGAAGAGTCCTTCATCTGACTATTCATTAATTTTCCTGGAACCAATGATCAATTCATGAAACATACAACAACTTCCATTTCCAAAGCATAAAGGTTTTCTCTCACGTCCTAAAGCCAAGCTGAACAATTTTCCTGGAACCAGTGCTCAGTTGCTACAAACGCATGAGTCTAGTCAATTACTCTCAAGACATGGTAGTTTCTCCAGAGGCGTGGCCCAACCTCCAGGTGGTAGCTGGAGATCTGGAATTACAAATCTGTTCCCCTGGAGAAAATGGCTGCTTGAGAAGACAAACCCTAAGGCATTGTACCCTGCTAAGACCCCTTTCCTTCCCCAAACCCTCCCTCTCCCAGACTCCACTCCACAAATCTCCAGGTATTTCCCAACCCAGAGTTGGCAACCGTAGATTATGGACTTCAAAAGTCTGGAAGCAAAAAGGTTCTCAGTGAGTATCTACTCACTATGAAGTGTTTTCATCCACCTTGGTTTAGTCAGGCCTTGGATTCAGCAGGAGCTCACAGGAGCACAGCTCCTGAACCTTTCTGAGGGTTCCCCCTTCTCCTCCCCACCTACTTTCTCCATTGAATAGAAGGTGCAGCTGCATAACAAGCCCGAGATGAGCTCCACAACCTATTTTTCTACAAAACGACCCCTGCGTATAGTGGTTAATTGCATGGACTCTTATCTGGGAGAACTGGGTTTGATTTCCCACTCCTCCACTTGCAGTTGCTGGGATGGTCTTGGGTCAGCCAGAGCTCTAGCAAAGCTGTCCTTGAAAGGGCAGTGTTATGTATGTAGAATTATGCCTAGTATCTGGGTATTCCTATTTAGCTCACTGGAGCCGGAAGAACGGAGCTTGGGGAACTAGGGACAATGGGCGGCGGTATCCTGATACCTGCTGCCCTGCACCAATCATAGGGTCCTGGCCAGTTTGAACGGACCAATAACGTGCTAGCGTGGGAACCCAGAGTTGTATATAGTTATGGCCCTGTTGGCCGGTTCTCCAGTCTTGTAGTGCAGCCATCGACCACGCTGCCTCTAATGAAGAGCTGTTATCACTGTTATCTCGTCTCCTTGATGCTTTGAACCCGCTATATTACAGGCAGCTTCCAGGAGAGCCCTCTCAGCCCCACCTGCCTCACAGGGTGTCTGCTGTTGGGGGAGGAAGGCAAAGGCGATTGTAGGCTGCTCTGAGACTCTGTCCTTGAAAGGGCAGCTTCTGAGAGAGCTCTCTCAGCCCACCCACCTCACAGGGTGTCTGTTGTGGGGGAGGAAGGGAAAGGAGATTGTAGGCTGCTCTGAGACTCTGTCCTTGAAAGGGCAGCTTCTGGGAGAGCCCTCTCAGCCCCACCCACCTCACAGGATGTCTTGTGGGAGAGGAAGGGAAAGGAGATTGTAGGCCACTCTGAGCCTCTGTCCTTGAAAGGGCAGCTTCTGGGAGAGCTCTCTCAGCCCCACCCGCCTCACAGGGTGTCTGTTGTGGGGGAGGAAGGGAAAGGAGATTGTAGGCCGCTCTGAGACTCTGTCCTTGAAAGGGCAGCTGCTGTGAGAGTCCTCTTAGTCCCACCTGCCTCACAGGGTGTCTGTTGTGAGTGGGGGAAGGGAAAGGAAATTGTAGGCCACTCCGAGTCTGTCCTTGAAAGGGCAGCTCCTGGGAGCGCTCGCTCAGCCCCACCCGCCTCACAGGGTCTCTGATGTGAGGGAGGAAGGGAAAGGAGATTGTGAGCCTCTCTGAGATTCTGTCCTTGAAAAGACCGCTTCTGTCAGAGCTCTCTCAGCCCCACCTGCCTCACAGGGTGTCTGTTGGGGGGAAGAAAATAAAGGAGATTGTAAACCGCACTGAGTCTCTGATTCAGAGAGAAGGTTGGGGTATAAATCTGTGGTCGTCTTCTTCTGTATTTTAGCCTCTAGATTGGGTTCCCAACTTCCAGGTGGCACCTGGATATGTCCCACTGTTACAGTTTATCTTTAGGTGACTGAGATCAGTTCCCCTGGAGAAAACAGCTGCTTTGGAGGGCGGGGACTCTGTAATGTTATTCCCTACTGAGGTCCTTTCCTTCCCCCACATCCCGCCCTCCCTGGGCTCCACTGCCCCAAATCTCTAGGTATTTTGCAAGCCAGAGATCACCACCCTACCTCCAAGTGATAATCAAGGGAATTTTCAGCCCAGAGGAAAGGAAAGGTCCCCTGTGCAAGCACCAGTCGTTTCCGACTCTGGGGTGACATTGCTCTCACAACGTTTTCACGGCAGACTTTTTACGGGGTGGTTTGCCGTTGCCTTCCCCAGTCCTCTACACTTTTCCCCCGGCAGGCTGGGGACTCATTTGACCGACCTCGGAAGGATGGAAGGCTGAGTCAACCTGGAGCCGGCTACCTGAAAACCCAGCTTCCGCCGGGGATCAAACTCAGGTCGTGAGCAGAGCTTAGGACTGCAGTACTGCAGCTTTAACACTCTGTGCCACGGAACAGAACCAAACATCAAAATCCCCCCCCCCCCCGTTTTAAAAAACAAATCAGATGTTCTGACTTTAAAAATAATTTTTAAAAGTGATATTAAAGGCTTCAGTGCTCAGCAACAGCTGTGCCAAGGCAATCAGCATCTCTCTCCTGCTTTTAAATTTATAGAGCATTTAAAACACCACAGGAAACTCAAAGGTGAAAGAATCTTGGCCCAGCTGTTCTGGAGAAGACAAAAAATGCTCTCTCCCTCCCCTGCGCTGCCAATAAAAAAAATTATTTCTTGCAATTACAAACAAAACCTTGCAGGGCTCACCCATTCCCCGAACAAATTAACTCCGATACTCCAGGGTCGAAAGATGGATTTTTTTTTTCCATGCACAGTTATAAATGAGTATTTGGGGGCATGAAAAAGAGAGTCTGCAAGGGAAATTGGACCTCAGAGCTGTCTGGCTTCCCTCACATATTACATCTGCAAGACTCGCGCTTCGCTTGTCGAATGTGAAGGAGAGATAAAGAGGAGCTTGACGTATCTCCCTGTTAAATTTCCGAGTGAAGAAGAACTTTGGTTCGTCTTCCCTGACTCTGTTATGCATAGATTCATAGAATCATAGAGTTGGAAGGGACCTCTAGGGTCATCTAGTCCATCCCGCTGCACAATGCAGGAAACTCACAAACCCTTCCCCCTAAATTCACAGGATCCTCATTGCTGCCAGATGGCCATCTAGCCTCTGTTTAAAAACCTCCAAGGAAGGAGAGCCCACCACCTCCCGAGAAAGCCTGTTCCACTGAGGAATCGGTCTATTTAAAAACCTCCAAGGAAGGAGAGCCCACCACCTCCCGAGAAAGCCTGTTCCACTGAGGAATCGGTCTATTTAAAAACCTCCAAGGAAGGAGAGCCCACCACCTCCCGAGAAAGCCTGTTCCACTGAGGAATCGGTCTATTTAAAAACCTCCAAGGAAGGAGAGCCCACCACCTCCCGAGGAAGCCTGTTCCACTGAGGAATTGGTCTATTTAAAAACCTCCAAGGAAGGAGAGCCCACCACCTCCCGAGGAAGCCTGTTCCACTGAGGAATCGCTCTAAAGGTCAGGAAGTTCTTCCTGATGTTGAGTTGGAAACTCTTTTGATTTAATTTCAACCCATTGGTTCTGGTCCTACCTTCTGGGGCCATAGAAAATGATTCCACCCCATCCTCTATATGACAGCCCTTCAAGTACTTGAAGATGGTGATCATATCACCTCTCAGCCATCTCCTCTTTAATCTAAACATCCCCAGCTCCTTCAACCTTTCCTCATAGGACTTGGTCTCCAGACCCCTCACCATCTTCATCGCCCTCCTCTGGACTTGTTCTAGCTTGTCTATATCCTTCTTAAAATATAGTGCCCAAAACTGAACACAATACTCCAGGTGAGGTCTTACCAGAGCAGAGTAAAGCGATACCATCACATCACATGATCTGGGCACTATACTTCTGTTGATACAGCCCAAAATTGCATTTGCCTTTTTAGCCACCGCATCACACTGTTGACTCATGTTCAGCATATGATCCACTAAGACCCCTTGATCCTTTCCCCACATACTACTGCTAAGACAAGTCTCCCCCATCCTATAACCATGCATTGGATTTTTCCTACCTAAATGCAGAACTTTACATTTATCCCCGTTAAAATTCATTTTATTGATTTTAGTCAGTTTTCCAGCCTGTCAAGGTCATCCTGTATCCTGTTTCTGTCGTCTTCTGTGTTTGCAACCCCTCCCAATTTAGTATTCTCTGTAAATTTAATAAGCATTCCCTCTATTCCTTCATCCAAATCATTTATAAAGATGTTGAACAAAACAGGTCCCAGGACAGATCCTTGAGGCACTCCACTTGTCACTCCTCTCCAAGAGGATGAGGAACCATTCACAAGCACTCTTTGGGTGCGATCTGTCAACCAGTTACAGATCCACCTAACGGTAATCCAAACCACATTTTACCAACTTGTCAACAAGGATAGTAAGTGGAACCTTATCAAAAGCCTTACTGAAATCAAGATAATCAATGTCTACAGCATTCCCCTGATCCAGCAAGGTAGTCACGTTCTCAAAAAAAGAGATCAGGTTAGTCTGACATGAGTTGTTCTTGAGAAAACCATCTGGCTCTTAGTAATCACATCCATTCTTTCTAATTGTTCCAGGACTGACTGTTTGATGATTTGTTCTAAAACTTTTCCAGGTATAGACATCAAGCTTACGGGTCGGTAGTTACCCGGATCGTCTTTTTTCTCCTTCTTGAAGGTGGGGACAACATTCGCCTGCCTCCAATCTTCCGGCATCTCTCCTGTTCTCCAAGAATTCTCAAAAATAATAGCCGGAGGCTCAGAAATTACACCCGCAAGCTCTTTTAGAACCTTTGGATGCAATTCATCTGGCTCTGAGGGCTTAGTTTCGTTTAAAGAAACTAGGTGTTTATGTACAACCCCTATGCTGATCCTAGGTTGGAACTTCATACCCTCCTTATATGTTGTTTTTGCCACGTTGAGCACCGTTCCCCTCAAAAGAGAAGACTGAGGAAAAGTAGGAATTGAGCAGTTCCGCCCGCTCTTCATTACCCGTTACAATTTCACTTCCTTGCCCTCGCAATGGGCCTACTGTGTCCTTGCTCTTTTTCTTACTCTGAACATAAGAAAAGAACCCTTTTTTGTTGTTTTTAGCATCTTTGGCCAGCCTAAGCTCATACTGAGCTTTAGCTTTCCTAACTTTTTCTCTACAAGCACTGGTGATTTGTTTAAAATCATCTTTGGTTATAAGGCCCTCCTTCCAGTTCCTATAGGAGTCTTTTTTATTTCTCAAGTCTTTAGAGAGCTGTTTATGGAGCCACTTCGGCTTCTTTAGGCTTTTTCCATTTTTTTCTTCTCACGGGAATCATCTGCGATTGTGCTTTCGGTATTTCGCTTTTAAGAAACTCCCACCCCTCCTGAATCCCCTTCCTCCTAAGTATTTCTGGCCATGGAATTTTACCCAGCATAGTTCTGTTTATCAAAGTTTGCCTTTCTGAAGTTCAACCTATAAGTCTGACCACATATAGCTTTTCCCTTCCCTAAGACTGTAAATTCCAAAATCACTTTTTAAAAGTCTGGTTCACAAGTTACTGTGCAGCACACGTGTACAATCTGTGTGCAGGGTTCATTTAAGAACATCAGAAGAGCCCTGCTGGATCAGACCAGTGGTCCATCTAGTCCAGCATCCTGTCTCACACAGTAGCCAACCAGTTCCTCTGGAGGGCCAGTAACATGACATAGAGGCCAAGGCCTTCATAATGACATCAGGAGAGCCCTGCTGGATCAGACTAATAGGCCATCTAGTCCAGCATCCCGTCTCACACAGTGGCCAACCAGTTCCTCTGGAGGGCCAACAACAGGGCAGAGAGGCTGAGGCCTTCATAAGAACATCAGGAGAGCCCTGTTGGATCAGACCAGTGGTCCATCTAGTCCAGCATCCTGTCTCACAGTGGCCAACCAGTCCTCTGGAGAGCCAACAACAGGGCAGAGAGGTCAAGGCCTTCATAAGAACATCAGAAGAGCCCTGCTAGATCAAACCAATAGGCCATCTAGTCCAATGTCCTGTCTCAAACAGTGGCCAAAGAGCTCTCCTGAGACCCTCCCTAATAAGAACATGAGGAGAGCCCTGCTGGATCAGACCAGTGGTCCATCTAGTCCAGCATCCTGTCTCACACAGAGGCCAGCCAGTTCCTCTGGAGGGCCAACAGCAGGGCAGAGAGGCTGAGGCCTTCATAAGAACATCAGAAGAGCCCTGCTGGATCCAACCAGTAGTCCATCTAGTCCAGCATCCTGTCACACATAGACTGTGGCAGCCACCACAGTGCTAAGATCGTCACTCTGGGACTCCAGGTAAGCCGCAGCAGCCATTTTGTGGCTGTCTCCACTTCCAGCAGCAACCATTTTGTGGCTGTGCCCATTCCAAAGATGCCCGCAAGCTCCGGAAGACTCGGGGACTCCTTCTCTAGATTCTCGCTATGCAACGTCTGAAACGGCTTTTCAGTTTCAACCTGTGTTTGAGGAGCCAGCCTGGATAAAGGAGAGCCTTTGTGGAGATCAGCCGACTGAGAAGACCAAAGAAGCCATATGCCGCCGCCCGCCCCCGCTTAATTCTGTAGGCTTCCCTCCCAAGCGTGCACTGACCCCGGACTGGCTCTCGGCCTGGTCCCAAGGATCGCCTTCCTTCTCCTCCTGCCAAACCGAACATCCATTTCACAGTCGGTGGCACCAGTTTTTGACATTTCACGGATGGATACAGCCCGACGGACCTTGTAGCGATGAAGCACAGGGGACGCCTCAGCGGCTGAGGAGCTGGCTTGGCTGTGCCCACGTGGAGAAGCGGAGTCAATGAGAACCTGAGAGAACAGCCCTGCCGGACCAGGCTGAGGCACCATCCCATCCAGTGTCCTGCTGCGCACTGTGGCCAGTCATGTGCCCAGCCCCACAACAGAGCATCAGGCCTCCCCTACCATCGCTCCATAGCAACACATATCCAGAAGGCCGGCTCTGCGTTGGGAGAAATACCAGAAGTTTCTTTGGTGGGGGAGGGAATTAGGGTTGCCAATCCCCAGGTGGGGGCAGGGGATCCCCCGGTTTGAAGGCCCTCCCCCCACTTCAGGGTCGTCAGAAAGCGGGGGGAGGGGAGGGAAATGTCTGCTGGGAATTCTTTTATTCCCTAGGGAGATTTATTCCCACAGAAAATAATGGAGAATTGATCCGTGGGGCTCTGGGGGGGCTGTGTTTTGAGGTGGAGGCACCAAATTTTCAGTATAGCATCTAGTGCCTCTCCCCAAAATACCCGCCAAGTTTCAAAAAGATTGGACCAGGGGGTCCAATTCTATGATCCCCGATAGAAGGTGCCCCTATCCATTATTTCCTATGGAAGGAAGGAATTGAAAAGGTGTGCCGTCCCTTTCAATGTGATGGCCAGAACTCCCTTTGGAGTTCAATTATGCTTGTCACAGCCTTGATCTTGCCTCCATCCCTAATGTCTCCTGGCTCCACCCCCAAAGTCCCCAGATATTTCTTAAATTGGACTTGGTAACCCTAGAGGGAATGGAGCCTGGGGACAGGACCGGCACGTGGAAGTAAGCCAAGAAGGCGGCCACTTAGGGTGCCACCTAGCCTAGGTCCGCCATGGGCACCCCCTCTCCTCACGCCCTGCGCCCACTGCCTCGGGAAGCCTCAGCGATGTGGGGGGGGGGGTGTGTGTGCGTGGCAGCGAGCTCACTCAGAGCCCGACTCTGAGCACGCCCACTGCTTTTCTGACTCCGCTAAGGCTTCCTGAGGCTTGAGTTGTACCACAGAGTTTCCCCTCCCAAATGGCTAGAGCTTCCGAGAAAACCATAGAGTCTTCCCGGAAACGCCTAGAGCGGCCGCACGCCACACCACCAGCGCAATGACATCACCTCTGTGTGACGTCATTGCGCTGGCGCCGGCCCAATGTGGTTCCCCCTGCCGGCCCAATGTGGGAACCCGGACCAGGGGTTTAGCAGCCCTACAAGAACCACCAGCGCCTGGCCTGCCTGGGTATGTAGGGTTGCCAATCCCCAGGTTGGAGCAGGGGATGCCCCAGTTTGGAGGCCCTCTGCCCGCTTCAGGGTCATCAGAAAACGGGAGGGAAATGTCTGCTGGGCACTCTATTCCCTATGGATCTGGGGCTCGGGGGGGGGGGTTGTCCTTTGAGACAGAGGCATGAAATTTTCAGCATAGCATCCAGTGCCTCTCCTTAAAACACCCTCCAAGTTTCAAAAAGCTCGGAGCAGGGGGTCCAATTCTATGAGCCCCAAAAGAAGGTACCTCTATCCTTCATTACTTCCAAGGGAGGAAAGGCGTTGAAAAGGCATGCGGTCCCTTAAAATGTGATGGCCAGAACTCCCTTTGTAGTTCAATTATATTTGTTACAACCTTGCTCCTGGTTCCACCCCCAAAGTCTCCTGGCTCCACCCCCAAAGTCTCCTGGTACCATAGAGCTCCCCCCTGCCAAATGGCCAGTGTCCAGGAAAACCATAGAGGTTTCCCGGAAATGCCTAGAGTGGCTGCGAGCGACGTCGCCGGCGCAATGACGTCACTTCCGTGCGAAAGTCCCCTGCTGTAGAAGTCTGGAGACTTGGCAGCCCCACTCCTCCTCCTGGTCCCCAGGGGAAGGAAGGAAAGAGTCAGAACTTCCTTTGCCCAGTTCATTGGATCCCATGGGAGAAATACGAAGAAAGCATCTTTAAGACCTTTAAATGCTAAGGTTTTATGCATGTTTTAAGTTTTTAAAGTATCTTTAATTGTTATCAAAGATTTCAGGTTTTCACGGCTGGTAACATCATTAGGGTTTGTAGAATCTTTCGGGCTCAAGTGCCGTGTTCTACTGGAGAAAGTTTTTCTTCCAGACATTTCGTTCTCAGCTGCGGGGAACATCCTCAGTGGCGTTGCAGCCGGAGCAGGCGCTCTGACCTTCTTGGCTGCTGTGCATTGAGTGAGGCCAGGGCTGCTGGAGAGCTGCTATTTCTAGGCTGGAGGGGGTGTGGTGAAAGGGCAATAGGTTTGTGGATATGCCCATTGTTTGGTGGGGCTTCCTGGAACGGTAGTGATAAGGAAACTGGCTGTGGAATGTGACCATTGTTCTGTGTTAATTGCTGGGAGGGTTGGAAGGGGTGTGAAGATAAGGAAGATGGTTGTTGACTGTGCTGATTGTTCTGTGGAATGTGCTGGTTGTCCTGTGACTTCCTGCAATGTATAGTCTGTAGGGTGTTTTGCAGAGCTGGGTACCAAGATTGGTGGATGAAAATGCCTTCTTCCTTTCTGTTAAAATTGTGCTGGTGTTTGTAAATCTCAATAGCTTCTCTGTTCAGGCGGGTATGATAATGTGAGACCGTAGAAAGGACTTCAGTTCTTTCAAAGTGAATGACGTGGTCTCCTTCTTGAAGTGCATGTTCAGCTACAGCTGATTTTTCTGGCTGAAACAAGCGACAAGAAGGTCAGAGCGCCTGCTCCGGCTGCAATGCCACTGAGGATGTTCTCCGCAGCTGAGAACGAAACGTCTGGAATAAAAACTTTCTCCAGTAGAACACGGCACTTGAGCCCGAAAGATTCTACAAACCCTAAGTATCTTTAATTGTGTTTGTGTCCTTTATAAAGTTTATATCTCTCCTAAATAGGTACACATATCGCCCGGCCCAACATGGTCGCATTTAAGTCAGCTCCGGCCGTCATAACAAATGAATTCGACACCCCTGGATGAATACTTAATCACAAACTGGGAGAGAGAGTGTAACCCCCTCGCCTTCCCCTTCCCCTCCGGAAGGCAAAGTGTTCATGAGCATTCCATGGCTGTACTGCGGCTCCGTGGGCGCCCAGGGGCACATAACACGTGCGGCCTCCAGGTGCATATTGCAAATTGCTGAACAGCTGCTCGGATTAAGCCCGCGGCTTTCTGCATCACAAATTTTTTTAGCAAGGCAAATGGCTTGGATTTCAGACAGACCTGCAGCGTTTAGAGGTAAAACCGACCCACCCCCACCCCCACGCGCAGAGGGCTCTTCCTATATTCCTTGCTCACCTCCACACAGCAGGCTGTTCTGCTTGCCTCTATTTTGCTCCCAAACCGACGTGGCTGTTGCAGTATAAATATACCTTAGCGCATTGATCTATTCGTGAGGGGAATGAAGACTCTGCTTCCTCACCCAGAGAACTTTTCCCAAGGAGGAATCATTTATGCATTCTAGGGCGGTTGGATGGCATTTTTCCTACCTCGGCCTAATTTAGCCGCTGCAGCAAAGAGCCTGGGAGAGATTCTCTCCTCCTGTGGGGTTCGTCTGACCCCTTTCGAAAACTATCCAGCGGACCGGCCACGACAACCTCTTGCGGCAGTGAGTTCCACAAGCCAATTGCACCTTGTGTACAGAACTGTCTCCTTTTCTCTCTCCCAAATCTTTTGTCGTTTTTGTTCAGTCGCAAGTCAAGTCCGACTCTTTGCGACCCCGGGGACCAAGTCACCAGGCTCTCCTGTCTTCCACCATCCATCAAAGTCTGCTCAAAATTCATGTTAGTTACATCAGTAACGCTGTCCAGCCATCTCATCTTTTGCCTTCTGTCTTTCCCAGCATCAGGGTCTTCTCCAGGGAGGGCTCCCTTCTCATTGGGTGGCCAAAGTCTTTGAGCTTCAGCTTCAGCATCTGACCTTCCAGGGAACAGTCTGGGTTGATTTCCCTTAGGACTGACTGATTTGATCTTCTTGCAGTCCAAGGGACTCTCAAGAGCCTTCTCCAGCACCACATCTCAAAAGCATCTATTCTTCTGTGCTCGGCCTTCCTTATGGTCCAGCTCTCACAGCCATACATTACTACTGAGAATACCATCGCTTTGACTATATGGACTTTTGTTGGCAGGGTGATGTCTTTTCCAGCATCAGGGTCTTCTCCAGGGAGTGCTCCCTTCTCATTTGGTGGCCAAAGTATTTGCGCTTCAACTTCAGTATCTGACCTTCCAGGGAACAGTCTGGGTTGATTTCCCTTAGGACTGACTGACTGGATCTTCTTGCAGTCCAAGGGACTCTCAAGAGTCTTCTCCAGCACCACAGCTCGAAAGCATCTATTCTTCTGCGCTCGGCCTTCCTTATGGTCCAACTCTCACAGCCATACATTACTACTGGGAATACCATCGCTTTGACTATACGGACTTTTGTTGGCAGGGTGATGTCTCCACTTTTTATTATACTGCCCAGGTTCGCTATAGCTGTCCTCCCAAGGAGCAAACGTCTTTTAATTTCATGGCTACAGTCACCATCTGCAGTGATCCCAGAAATGTGAAGTCTGCCACTACTTCCATGTCTTCCCCTTCTATTTGCCAAGGTGTGATGGGACCAGATGCCATTATCTTAGTTTTTTGATGTTGAGATTCAAGCTTACTTTTGTGCTCTTCTCTTTCACCCTCAACAAGAGGTTTTTTAGGTCCTCTTCATTTTCTGCCATTATAGTGGTGTCATTTGCATACCTGAAGTTGTTGATATTTTTCACAGCAATCTTAATTCCGGCTTGTGCTTCATCCAGCCCAGCATTCCGCATGATGTACTCTGCATATAAATTAAATAAGCAGGGTGACAATATACATCCTTGTTGAACTCCTTTTTCTATTCTAAACCAATCAGTTGTTCCATATCCCGTTCTGACAGTTGCTTCTTGACCCTTATACAGTTTTCTCAGGAGACCTGTGAGCTGGGCTGATACTCCCATCTCTTTAAGAACTTGCCACACTATCAAAGGCTTTAGTGTAGTCAATGAAGCAGAAATAGACATTTTTCTGGTACTCCCGTGCTTTCTCCATAATCTAGCGTATGTTGGCAGTTTGAACTCTAGTTCCCCTCCCTCTCGAAACCCAGCTTAAACTTCTGGTAGTTCCCAATCTACATACTGCTGAAGCCTAGCTTGGAGGATCTTTAACATGAACATGCTGGCATGTGAAATGAGTGCAATGGTGCGATAGTTTGAACATTCCTTGGCATTACCCTTCTTTGGGATTGGAATATAAACTGACCTTTTCCAATCCTGTGGCCACTGTTGCATTTTCCAAATTTGCTGACATAATGTGTGCATCACTTTAACAGCATCGTCTTTTAGGACTTTGAATAGCTCAACTGGGATACCGTCATCTCCGCTTGCTTTGTTGTTAGTAATGCTTTCTAAGGCCCATTTGACTTCACACTCCAGGATGTCTGGCTCAAGATCAACTATTTCACCATCATGGTTGTTAAGGACATTGAGATCCTTCTTGTATAATTCTTCTGTGTATTCTTGCCACCTCTTCCTAATCTCTTCTGCTTCTGTTAGGTCCCTACCATTTTTGTCTTTTATCGTGGCCATCTTTGCACGGAAATCTCCAATTTTCTTGAAGAGATCTCTTGTCCTTCCCATTCTATTATATTCCTCTATTGCTTTGCATTGTTCCTTCACGAAGGCCTCCTTGTCTCTCCTTGCTGTTCTCTGGAAATCTGCATTCAGTTGGGTGAATCTTTCCTTTTCACCTTTACCTTTCGCTTTCCTTCTTTCCTCAGCTATTTGTAAAGCCTCATCAGACAGCCACGTTGCTTTCTTGCATTTATTGTTCTTTGGGATGGTGCTGATTGCTACCTTCTGTACAATGTCACGAACCTCTGTCCATAGTTCTTCAGGCACTCTGTCTATCAACTCTAGTTTCTTAAACCTATTCTTCACCTCCACTGTATATTCATAAGGGATGTGATCAAGGTCAAACCTGAATGGCTTAATGGCTTCCCCAGTTTTCTTCAGTTTAAGCCTGAATTTTGCAATGAGTAGCTCATGATCTGAGCTGCAGTTAGCTCCAGGTCATGTTTTTGCTGACTGTAAGGATCTTTTGCATCTTTGACTGCAGAGTATATAATCAGTCTGATTTCTGTGTTGCCCATCAGGTGATGTCCATGTGTAGAGTTGCTTTTTAGGTTGTTGGAAGAGTGTGTTTGCTATGACCAGCTTGTTCTCTGCCTTTGCCTGGCTTCATTTTGTTCTCCAAGGCCAAACTTGTCAGTTGTTCCGGTTACCTTTTGACTTCCTACTTTGGCATTCCAGTTCCCTGTAATGAGGAGGACATCTTTTTTGGGGTGTTAGTTCTAGAAGGTGTTGTAGATCTTCATAAAACTGGTCCACTTCAGCCTCTTCTACATCAGTGATTGGGGCATAGACTTGGATTACCGTGATATTGAATGGTTTGCCTTGAATACAGACCGCGATCATTCTGTCATTTTTGAAACTGAATCCCAATACTGCCTTCCTCACTCTCTTGTTAACTATAAAGGCCACGCCATTTCCTCTATGGGACTCTTGCCCACAGTAATAGATGTAGTGATCCTCTGAGTTAAATTCATCCATTCCCGTCCATTTTAGTTCACTGATTCCCAAGATGTCAGTGTTCAGTCTTGCCATCTCTTGTTTGACTACATCCAGCTTACCTTCATTCATAGATCTTACATTCCACGTTCCAATGCAGTATTGTTCTTTGCAGCATCAGACTTTCCTTTCACCATCAGACACATCCACAGCTGAGCGTCCTTTCGGCTTTGGCCCAGCCGCTTCACTCTTTCTGTGGTTACTTGAACACTCTTCCCCAGTAGCATATTGGGCACCTTCCGACCTGAGGGGCTCATCTTCCAGCGCCGTATCTTTTAGCCTTTTGTGTTTGTTCATGGGGTTTTCCTGGCAAGGATACTGGAGTGGTTTGCCATTTCCTTCTCCAGTGGATCACATTTTGTCTGGGTTCTCAGCTGTGGCCTGTCCATCTTGGGTGGCCCTGCATGGCATAGCCCACAGCCTCTCTGAGCCGCGCAAGACCTCTCACCACAACAAGGCAGCAATCCATGAGAGGGAGGTGGATATTGCTCAATATTGCACTTCCAGTTTGCTCACAGCACGCTTGAATTTCACTAGGTGGATTTCATACACACAGTGAAATTCGAGTGCGCTGTGAGCAAATTGGAAGTGCAATATTCAGCACATGTGAAAGTGCCCTGGAGAACTGATCTCGGTTATTTGACCAATTGCAATTCCAAGAGATCTTCAGCCACCACCTGTAGGTTGGCAACTACAGTCCACCAAATCCACTAGGTAGTGGAAGAGGAGGAAAAAATATTTTGAAATTTGGAGTAGAGGGTGGGATATAAATCCAATATCATCACCACCACCTTCTTCTTCTTCTTTTTATTTTTTCTTCTTCTTCTTTTTCCTCTTCCTCTTCTTCTTCTTTCTCCTCTTCTTCTTTTTCCTACTCCTCCTCTTCCTCTTGGCAGGGATTTGTGCCCCACCCCTATGGTTGCCAGCCCTCCACCCTCAAATCTCAGGTATTTCCCAACCCAGAGCTGGCTTCCCTACCACCCTAACTAATTGTGTCATCTGCAAAACTTAAGAACATAAGAGATGCCATGTTGCATCAGGCCAGTGGCCCATCCAGTCCAACACTCTGAGAAATATAAGAATGTAAGAGAAGCCATGTTGGATCAGGCCAATGGCCCATCCAGTCCAACACTCTGTGTCACATAAGAACATAAGAGAAGCCATTTTGAATCAGGCCAATGGCCCATCCAGTCCAACACTCTGTGTCACATAAGAACATAAGAGCAGCCATGTTGGATCAGGCCAATGGCCCATCCAGTCCAACACTCTGAGACATATAAGAATGTAAGAGAAGCCATGTTGGATCAGGCCAATGGCCCATCCAGTCCAACACTCTGTGTCACATAAGAACATAAGAGCAGCCATGTTGGATCAGGCCAATGGCCCATCCAGTCCAACACTCTGTGTCACATAAGAACATAACAGCAGCCATGTTGGATCAGGCCAATGGCCCATCCAGTCCAACACTCTGTGTCACATAAGAACATAAGAGAAGCCATGTTGGATCAGGCCAATGGCCCATCCAGTCCAACACTCTGTGTCACATAAGAACATAAGAGAAGCCATGTTGGATCAGGCCAATGGCCCAGCCAGTCCAACACTCTGTGTCATACAGTGACCAAAAAACCCCCAAGTGCCATCAGGAGGTTCATAAGTGGGGCTAGAAGCTCTTCCACTTTGCCCCCTCCCAAGCACCAAGAATACAGAGCATCACTGCCCCAGAGAGTTCCAACAATACGCTGTGGCTAATAGCCACTGATGGACCTCTGCTCCATATTTTTATCCAATTCCTTCTTGAAGCTGGCTATGCTTGTAGCCGCCACCACCTCCTGTGGCAGTGAATTCTACGTGTTAATCGCCCTTTGGGTGAAGAAGGACTTCCTTTTAACCGTTCTAACCCAACTGCTTAGCAATTTCATTGGTGGCTACACGGCTCACCGCCCACCCCCGTCCCAGGTCATTGATGAACAAATTAACTAGCACCAACTTCAGGGCCGATTCCTGTGGGACCTCGCTGCTTAGTGCCCTCTGTTGTGAGAACCGCCCGTTGATTCCTTCTGTTCTTTGCTTCCTACTGTTTAACCAAGTTGTAATCCGTAAAAAGCAGCCCCATGGCGCAGAGTATTAAAGCTGCAGTACTGCAGTCCGTGCTCTCTGCTCACGACCTGAGTTCAATCCTGGCGGAAGCTTGGTTCAGGTAGCTGGCTCAAGGTTGACTCGGCCTTCCATCCTTCCGA
The DNA here is from genome assembly GCF_032191835.1 of Heteronotia binoei. Lineage (NCBI taxonomy): Eukaryota > Metazoa > Chordata > Lepidosauria > Squamata > Gekkonidae > Heteronotia > Heteronotia binoei. The sequence continues at coordinate 196,803,593 of NC_083224.1, read as the reverse complement.
GGTCGGTCAAATGAGAACCCAGCTTGCTGGGGGGAGAAAGTGTAGATGACTGGGGAAGGCAAGGGCAAACCACCCCACCATAAAAAGTCTGCCATGAAGACGTCGTGATGCGACGTCACCCCAGAGTCAGAAACGACTGGTGCTTCCACAGGAGACTGCCTTTATCTTCACCTTTAATCCGTAAAAGGGCCCATTCTTGTCTCTCTGGCAGGGGGGCCAACCGTTTCCTCCAGGGCTTTTCTGGGAGAAAAATCCCAGCCGGAACTCGTTTGGATCTTAGGCCACACCCCCTGACATCACCACTGTTTCACACAGGGCTTTTGGGGGGGGGGGGAAGCCCAGCAGGAACTTTTGTAGAAAAAGCCCAGCATCTTAGGCCAACACCCCTGATGGCACCATTGTTGTACACAAGGTAGAAAAAGCCCAGCAGGAACTCATTTGCATATTAGGCCACACCCCCTAACACCAAGCCAGCCAGAACTGTGTTCCTGTGCGTTTCTGCTAAAAAAATTAAAAGCTCTGCCTCCTTCCAGTGCTGAATTAAACCCTGTGGAGGCCCCTAGGCAGTCAACATCTTGGGTGGGGGGGAGCCTTGCAAATTATCTCAGCGCTGGCGTGCCCCCACCACCACCCCCGGCCCCCACTGCAGCCTGCAGGCCCCTTCTCCAAAGCCCTTTGACAAAGCTGTGGGGAGAGGCAGAGAGAGGCAAACTTGGCGACAACGCCAGCAGCAGCTGCACCAGGCAAGCCGGGCAAATAACGGCTCAGTTGCTGGCTGAGAGGGCAGGCGGGGAGGGCTGCAAGCAGGGGGGAAATGGGGAGGGGAGCCGGCACTAAGACGACATGGCGGATCCGTGACTCCGCTTATATACAAGCGCAAGCAACACCCATACCAAATCACGGCAGTCAAATTTTGCGCCAAGACCGCTCATTGGTTGCTGTTCCGAGTTCAAATCTAGCAGAGTCCATAGCATTTCCTGTGGTCGCCCAGATGCCCATGAAAGCTACTGCGAAGCAGTAAATTCAGTACATAACAGGGTCCAATTCTGTGAGCCCCCAAAGAAGGTGCCTTAGCCTTCATTATTTCCAAATAGAGGGAAGGCATTCAAAAACCATGCAAGTCCCTTTCAATGTGATGGCCAGAGCTCCCTTTGGAGTTCAATTATGCTTGCCACACCCTTGCTCCTGGCTCCACCCCCAAAGTCTCCCGGCTCCACCCCCAAAGTCCCCAGATATTTCTTGAATTGGATTTGGCAACCCTACGACCTGCTTAGCTTCTAAGATCTGACAAAAATCTTATGAACCTTCTCTAAGAATTCCAGAAGCCTGGTGGTGAGTCTGGACTTCTCTTTGCGGAAGCCATGTTTGTTCCTTTCAATGTCTTTGTCTGAAGAAGGAGGAGGAGAAGGAGAAGATTTTGGATTTATATCCTGCCCTCCACTCCGAATCTCAGAGCAGCTCACAATCACCTTTCCCTTCCTCCCCCACAACAGACACCCTGTGAGGTGGGTGGGGCTGAGAGAGCTCTCCCAGAAGCTGCCCTTCCAAGGACAACTCCTACAAGAGCTATAGCTGACCCAAGGCCCTTCCAGCAGCTGCAAGCGGAGGGGTGGGGAATCAAACCCGGTTCTCGCAGATAAGAGTCCACACACTTAACCACCACACCAAACTGGCTCTCCTTTAGTTTCCATCAATTTCTCCAGAAGAGACCTGAGGCTAATTTGGCAGTAATTTCCCAGAACCGCCCTCCCTCCGCATCCCTGTCTTTTTTTTACATTGCATTTGCCATTTCCCAAACTAAGGAGTGAAAAGGTCTCTTTCTCAATACAAGATGGGTGGCGAAGGATATTATTTGGACCGTTCGTGAGGAGAGCAGATTCTGCCCATAGTTTGCACTGGATTTTTCCAGGCCTGCCCTTTTTAGCAACCCTCCACTTTAAAAAAAACCCAAAAAAACCCAAAAAGACGCTGCTTGCAGAAAAGAGAAAATCAATTATAATAACGGCTTTTAAGGACACACACCAAAATTAATAGAAATTGCCAAGTACCAGCTGCTCAAAATTATTGATCACCCAGCAGACAAATGTAATGAGTTAAAATGAGCTAATGAATCCTCCCGCCTCCACCCCCCCCCCCATCTCCTTCGTTTGATACACAGGGAAATTGGCTTGTGTAAATTTTTTTTGGGGGGGGGAGGGGCGCCCAAAGATGAATGCTTTTTGAAGCTAGCTTAGATAGCTTCTTTTAAAGGGGGGGGGATGGCAGCAGGGACAAAACGAAGCAACTGTATTCAGAGAACGTTTGCTTCTGGGGTTGCCAGTTCTAGTGCCGGATTAAACCCTGTGGAGGCTAGGGTTGCCAATCCCCAGGTGGGGGCAGGGGATCCCCCGGTTTGGAGGGCCCCCCCCCCCCGCTTTAGGGTCGTCAGAAAGGGGGGAGGGAGGGAAATGTCTGCTGGGAACTCTATTATTCCCTATGGAGATTTATTCCCATAGAAAATAATGGAGAATTGATCCACGGGTATCTGGGGCTCTGGGGGGGGGGCTGTTTTTTGAGGTAGAGGCACCAAATGTTCAGCATAGCATCTAGTGCCTCTCCCCAAAATACCGCCCAAGTTTCAAAAGGATTGGACCAGGGGGTCCAATTCTATGAGCCCCAAAAGAAGGTGCCCCTATCCTTCATTATTTCCTATGGAAGGAAGGCTTTGAAAAGGGGTGCCGTCCCTTTCAATGTGATGGCCAGAACTCCCTTTGGAGTTCAATTATGCTTGTCACAGCCTTGATCTTGGCTCCACCCCTAATGTCTCCTGGCTCCGCCCCCAAAGTCCCCAGATATTTCTTAAATTGGACTTGGCAACCCTAGTGGAGGCCCCTAGGCGGTCAAAATCTTGGGGGGCCCCCTTGCAAATTATCTGAGAGTCTGAGCGCCCCCCCACCCCCGGCCCTCGCTGCAGTCCGCAGGCTCCTTCTCCAAAGCCCCTTTGACAAAGCTGCGGGGGGGGGGGCGGGGGAGAGGCAGAGAGAGGCAAACTTGGCGACAACGCCAACGCCAGCCGCATCAGGCAAGTCGGGCAAAGAACAGCCCAGCTGCTGGCTCTGTGTGCGTGCAGGCTGGGAGGGGAGCCGGCCTGGGGCCCATAAAAGTGTGGGGGCCTTAGGGTTTCCAAGACAAATTCAAGAAATATCTGGGGACTTTGGGGGGTGGAGCCAGGAGACTTTGGAGGTGGAGCCAGGAACACGTTTGCGACAAGCATAATTGAACTCCAAAGGGAGTTCTGGCTGTCACATTGAAAGAGACTGTACACCTTTTAAGAGCCCCGTGGCACAGAGTGATAAAGCTGCAGTACTGCAGTCAAACTCTCTACTCACAACCTGAGTTCGATCCCAGCAGAAGTTGGTTCAGGTAGCCGGCTCGAGGTTGACTCAACTTTCCGTCCTTCCGAGGTCGGTCAAAGGAGTCCCAAGCTTGCTGGGGGGGAAGTGTAGAGGACTGGGGAAGGCAACGGTCAACCACCCTGCAAAAACTCTGCCGTGAAAACCTCGTGATGCAACGTCACCCCAGAGTTGGAAACGACTGGCGCTTGCACAAGGGACTACCTTTACCCCCCCTCCTTTTTATATCTTTTAAATGCCTTCCCTCAATTGAAAATAATGAAAGATAGGGACACTTTCTTTGGGGGCTCCTAGAACTGGACCCCCTGATCCAATCCTTTTGAAACTTGAAGGGTGCTTTGGGGAGAGATACTGGATGCTATGCTGTGAATTTGGTGCCTCTACCCCCCCCAAAAGCAGCTCCCCCAGAGCCCCATATACCTGTGGATAAATTCTCCACAATACTCTATGGGAATTGGTCTCCATAGGGTTTAATGGAGTGTCCAGCAGACATTCCCCCCCCCCGTGCTTTCTGATGACTCTTAAGTGAGGGGAGGGCCTCCAAACTAGGGGATCCCCTGCCCCCACCTGGGGATTGGCAACCCCAGGGGGCCTATAGGCCAGTGCCTATTTGGCCTAATTGTTAATCCAGCTCTGGGAAATGCCTGGACATTTTGTGGGTGGAGCCTGTGGAAGGCGGAGGGACTTCCATGAGGTCTCATGGCCAAGGGAGTTCACCTTCTGAGGAACTCTGCTGCCAGCAGATCTTCAGCCATCTTCAGCCACCTGCCCATCCCCAGTTGGGTAGTGAAACTATAGGATCTTAGCGTACAGCTGTATAAATAATAATAAAAAAAAGCTAAGAGACACCATCAATTTTAAACCACCAGACAGCGTAATGTATAGGCCAGTGGTGTTCTGACCAAGCTTGCACATAGAACTTCAAATAGACAAGAGCATGTAGCAAAAAAAAAAAAACACTCACAGAAGACAGTTCAAAAACAGTCTTTCCAATCAAAAAGGAGTAACAATATTCCAGTATTTAGTTCATAGAGCTAAAGGAAGCCCTTCCGAAGACGTCTGTTCTAGATATCAAGACGTTTCATCCGTCTTTCTTCAGTTTGGAGGCTTATTTATCACTGGAACCCAATCTTTACAATACATTCACAGAAGACCAAAAGGGTTCAGGACATGTCTGTTAGAACCTGGAAATCTAACAGATGTGTTCTGAACCTTGTTGGTACACGATATTGGCTTTAAAGGCGCTTTCTTTGTATCTCTCCCACCATGGGATCCAGGGAACTGGGCAAAGGAAGCTCTGGCTCTTTCCTTCCTTCCCCAGGGACCAGGAGGGGGAGGAGCCTCAGCCAATAGAAGGAAGAGAGGCTTGGCTCAGTAGCTCTGCTTTGTGATTGAGAGAGCCTGACAAAGCAAGCTCTCCAACTGCCCCTTCCACCCCAAGGGAGGAGCCTCAGCCAAAGGAGAAAATAGAGGTTTTGCTCCGTAGCTCCTGTGCAATTGAGCAAGTCTTGCAAATCAAGCTGTTATGCAGAAGGAAGCAAGATAGAAGGAGAAGGAAGCAGATGACAGCCAGTTGCTCGGGGACCTGATAGGAGCCCTCCGGGGCCTGATTTGGCCCCCAGACTGCATGTTGGTCACCCCTGAGAGACCTTTGCTCTAATCCAGCAATAAAAGGACACTGGAATGGCTTGGTTGACTCAATTCTCCGAAGACAAGATCTTGTTCCCAGCTGTGGCCAGCCAGGTGTGACAAGAAACGTTGTGGTTGGGAATTTTAAGACGCACTGCGTCTGAATGTGGAGGCTCCATTTTTCTTAACAAGGCTAATATTCTCTTCTCCTCCCAGCCTCTTAAAGCCGTTTAAGAGAGCAGGCGTCACATTTTGCGGCGGCAAATTGCATGAGTTAATTGGGCATGAGGCAAAGTGGCAGCTTTTGAAATAAATCTGTCCCGAGTCTGCTGTTAATAGGTTTCTTGAAATGCCCTACAGGCAAAGTATTTACCTCATTGGCGACGAATACTTGAAACGGGTCTCGGTGTAGATTAGTATTTATTGTATGGCAGAGTTACACACAGGAAGCATAGAATAATATTAAAACGCGTAACCGAGTAGATACGACGGTTAAGCAGACGGATTGGGCAACCCCCCTAAATATAATAATGGTTTTTAAGGACCTGCATTTTCAGTCCATGCAAATTTTCAATCCATGCAGGCCTCAGATTCAGCGGGGGCTCACAGGATCGCAGCTCCTGAACCTTTCTGAGGGTTCCCCCACCTCCTCCTCACCCACTTTGTCCTTTGAATAGGAGGTGCAGCTGTAGAACAATCCCTGGATTAGGAGAGCAGCCAGCCAGCCAGCCCCCAGCAGTCCTCATGAACCCCTGGAGAAGCCCGCGTCACCCTCGCTCCACTTCTTATGTGATTTTGGGTGGCGGATGGCTTGCTGGCCTTTTGACTGGAGGGTGGATGGGCAAGAAGAGCCCCAGGCTAGTGAGGCCTGCTTGGGCTGGCTGGATCTCTAGCCAGCCCAAGCAGGCCTCGCTCGCCCGGGGCTCTCCTTTCTTGCATCAGGTTGCTTTTGGCTGGGGGGGAGCATATGCTAATGAGTTATGCTAATGAGCTCTGCCACCTATTTTTCTACAATGACCCCCTGAATCCACGTATCTAACTTTTTAATCCACATATCTACCTTTTTAATCCACACAATCGTAGCTGGGGAACGGTACGACGAGCTCTGCCACATCTGCCCAGCAAGCACAATGCTCACATTCCAGTGATGGAAAATAGTTTGGCGGGCTGCACCACAGTTGAATTCGGGTCCTGGTATTTTGCCCCATCGGGTCTGCACAAGTGTCAAAACCTGTTCGTATTCCTAGAATTATAGAGTTGGAAGGGACCTCCAAGGTCACTGGTTCAGCCCCTGAACAATATGTATTCTATTAGCCGTCTTCCATACTTTACGGGGCAAGTCAAATTCTGCGGGCCTCTTGTTGGCATTTATCAAGTTATGGCTATCGGGTGGAATTTATAGCATCCATGTTCACAACCATTCGTTGCCTAGATTGAAATCTGGTGATTGCAGGATTCGTGCAGATCTTTAGTCTGAAGAATTGGAGATGGAACCTGTCCTGTGGATATCAGGGTTTGGGGAGAGGCTTCCATGGAGGTATAGTGGCATAGATTCCACCCTCCAAATCTGGAGAGCCAGTTTGGTGTCGTGGTGAAGTGTGCAGACTCTTATCTGGGAGAACCAGGTCTGATTCCCCACTCCTCCACTTGCACCTGCTGGAATGGCCTTGGGTCAGCCATAGCTCTGGCAGAGGTTGTCCTTGAAAGGGCAGCTTCTTGGAGAGCTCTCTCAGCCCCACCCACCCTCACAGGGTGACTGTTGTGGGGGACGAAGGGAAAGGAGATTGTAGGTCGCTCTGAGCCTCTTTCCTTGAAAGGGCAGCTTCTGGGAGAACTCTCTCAGCCCCACCCACCTCACAGGGTGTCTGTTGTGGGGGAGGAAGGGAAAGGAGATTGAGAGCCGCTCTGAGACTCTTTGGAGTTGAGGGCGGGATATAAATCCAATATCTTCTTCTTCCTCTCTATCAGGGGTGGCCAAACTGGTTCGGGAGCCACATGTGGCTCTTGAACAGATACTGTGCGGCTCTCCAAGCCCCCGCTGCTCTTTAAATCACTTCTCCAAGCCAAGCTAGTTGACAGCTTGGAGAATGCATGCAAAGTTAAAGTTGCTTTCTTTCCACCTCCACCTCCCCATCTTCCTTCCTTCCTTCCTTCCTTCCTTCCTTCCTTCCTTCCTTCCTTCCTCCTTCCTTCCTTCCTTCCTCCCTTCCCCCCTCCCTCCCTCCCGTGCAGTTCTCAAACATCTGCTTTTCAAGTCTTGCAGCTCTCCAACATCTGACGTTTAGTCCATGTGGCTCTTACACTGAGCAAGTTTGGCCACCCCTGTTCTATATTCTCCAAGGGAACCATTCTCTGTAATCTGGAGAGAAGTTGTAGCTCTGGAAATCTCCAGGCCCCACCTGGAGCTTGGCAACCCTATGCCTTCCTAGTTTCCTCCCTCTCCTGCTAGCCTTGGGACGTCAGGAAAGCTTTTCCGTCCACCTGTCTTTCTGTCTTTTTAGGGTTCCCAAGTGCAATTCAAGAAATATCTGGGGGCTTTGGGGATGGAGCCAGGAGACACTGGGGGTGGAGCCAGGAGCAAGGGTGTGACAAGCACAGTTGAACACGGAAGGGAGTTCTGGCCATCACATTTAAAGGGACTGCACTCCTTTTAAATGCCTTCCCTCCATTTTGAATAATGAAGGATAGGGGCACCTTCTTTGGGTCTCATAGAATTGGACTCCTTGGTCCAATCTTTTTGAAACTTAGGGGGTATTTTGGGGAGAGGCACCGGATGCCATGCTGCAAATTGGTGCCTCTACCTCAAAACACAGCCTCCTTAGAGCTCCAGATACCCGCGAATCAATTCTCCATTATTCCCTATGGGAAGAAGTCTCCCATGGGGAATAATGGAGTGCCCAGGAGACATTTCCCTCCCCACCACACCCCGCTTTCTGATGACCCTGAAGCGGGGGGAGGGCCTCCAAACCAGGGATCCCCTGCCCTCACCTGGGGATTGGCAAGCCTATTCTGTTTAGCCCCATCCTTCATGCGGCCTTCCAAGGCCCCGGCTTTATCCCCAGCCGTCCTTCGGCTTTTGAGAATCCTTCCCAAAGCAGTGAGATGGAAACTTATCCAGATGAACGGGCGCTGCTGTCTCCTTCCTCTAATGGGGCAGCCAACAGAAGCAGTTGGCCGCGTTGCAAATTAATCTTCTCTTCTGGCTCAGTGGGCGAGCAGCGGGGGGGGCAAAATAACTCGGCAGTGCTTGTCCATCCGTTCCTTCCTCTTGATGGACAGCCAGAGAGGTCCATTCTGCATCCAGGGACACAAACGAGCATCTCCCTTCACGCACGGGTGGGGTGGGGAGATTTGAACTCCGAGCCCGGAGAGCCAGGTCTGAATCCCCACCGAGCTCATGGGGTAGGCACACTTTTATGCTGACCTACTTCACAGGGCTGTTGTGTGACCTTGAAGGGCGGAGAAGCATGCAAAAGTCTGCCGTCCTGAGTTTCTTGGAAGGAGGGAGGGGCTAGATCACGGGTGGCCAAACTGTGGCTCGGGAGCCACACGTGGCTCTTTCACACATATTGTGTAGCTCTCAAAGCCCCCACCACTCTGTTGGCTGACTCGGAGAAGGCATTTCTCTCTTTCAATCACTCCTCCAAGCCAAGCCAGATGGCAGCTTGGAAAATACAGTTAAAGTTGATTTCTTTCCACATCTCCCTCCCTTCTTCCTCCTCCATTTCCCTTCCTTCATTTCCCTCCCTCCCTCCATTTAACTTCCTCCCTCCCTCCCATTTTCCTTCCTTCCTCCATTTCCCTCCCTTCCTCCCTCCCTCCCCCCCATTTCCCTCCCTCCCGTCCTCTCTTCCTCCATTTCCCTCCCTCCCTTCATTTCCCTCTCTCCCTTTCTTCCTCCCTCCCTCCATTTCCCTCCCTCCCTTCATTTCCCTCTCTCCCTTTCTTCCTCCCTCCCTCCATTTCCCTCCCTCCCTTCATTTCCCTCTCTCCTTTCCTTCCTCCCTCTCGATTGTTCTCCTCCCTCCATTTCCTTCCCTTCCTTCCTCTCTCCCTTCATTTCCCTCTCTCCCTTCCTTCCTCCCTCCTTCCATTTCCCTCCCTCCATTTCCCTCTCTCCCTCCCTCCATTTTCCTCTCTCCCTCCCTCCATTTTCCTCCCTCCCTCCCTTCATTTCCTCCCTCCCTCCCTCCCTCTCTCTCTCCCTCCCTGCCTGCCTGCGGAAACTGCAGAAGAAACCCAGGGTAGCTACGCAGAGGCAGGCAATGGCAAACCACGGCTGAACGTCTCTTGCCATGAAAACCCCGCAGGGTTGCCAGAGGTTAGCTGAGATATGACAGTGCTTTTACAGATGCGCGCACACAACCCTGCTTTGTATCCTTAACATCTGGTTGCAGCAGCACAAGTTGTATCAGATCCACAAAGCTGAATGTGACCACGGGCCCAGGCACTGTGATGCAAGGGCACATCTTTGCAGAACTGGGAGTCAGGAGTTGCACAGTTTCCAAAGATGATGATGATACGGTTGGATTTATACCCCACCCTTCACTCTGAATCTCAGAGTCTCAGAGCGGCTCACAATCTCCTTTCCTTCCCCTCCCCCCACACAACAGACACCCTGTGAGGTAGGTGGGGCTGAGAGAGCTCTCCCAGAAGCTGCCCTTTCAAGGACAGAGTCTCAGAGCAGCCTACAATCTCCTTTCCCTTCCTCCACCACAATAGACACCCTGTGAGGCGGGTGGGGCTGAGAGAGCTCTCCCAGAAGCTGCCCTTTCAAGGACAGAGGCTCACAGCAGCCTACAATCTCCTTTCCCTTCCTCCCCCACAACAGACACCCTGTGAGGTGGGTGGGGCTGAGAGGGCTCTCCCAGAAGCTGCCCTGTGAGGCGGGTGGGGCTGAGCGAGCTCTCTCAGAAGCTTCAAGGATGGAGTGTCAGAGCAGCCTACAATCTCATTTCCCTTCCTCCCCCACAACAGACACCCTGTGAGGCAGGTGGGGCTGAGAGAGCTCTCCCAGAAGCTGCCCTTTCAAGGACAGAGTCTCAGAGCGGCCTACAATCTCCTTTCCCTTCCTCCCCCACAACAGACACCCTGTGAGGCGGGTGGGGCTGAGAGAGCTCTCCCAGAAGCTGCCCTGTGAGGCGGGTGGGGCTGAGCGAGCTCTCTCAGAAGCTTCAAGGATGGAGTGTCAGAGCAGCCTACAATCTCATTTCCCTTCCTCCCCCACAACAGACACCCTGTGAGGCAGGTGGGGCTGAGAGAGCTCTCCCAGAAGCTGCCCTTTCAAGGACAGAGTCTCAGAGCAGCCTACAATCTCCTTTCCCTTCCTCCACCACAATAGACACCCTGTGAGGCAGGTGGGGCTGAGAGAGCTCTCCCAGAAGCTGCCCTTTCAAGGACAGAGGCTCACAGCGGCCTACAATCTCCTTTCCCTTCCTCCCCCACAACAGACACCCTGCTGAGGGCAGGGCTGGGGCTGGAGAG